>NC_059271.1:5862500-5887500 GCF_017591435.1 Portunus trituberculatus | reverse complement strand
ATCAAGATGCAGCAAAACCTATTTTCGATCAAAAAAGATGAAATTAATAAAACCATCTCGTTGCGTCAGTCACACTGCCTCCTCAGGTGTCAGCACTTCTGTTCGTTCTCGTTACCTAGGCCACCCTTCCCTCGTGGGAAATTTGAAATACTACATTGTTTGTGTTTCCTGCAGTTACAATGCAAAAGAAGACTTTGATAGTCACTACATTACAGTCTAATGTGCGTGAGCTTAGAAAACGGTTGCCTCTGACACAGCAACTGAAAATCACGGTTGGGAACTTTAACTCCTCTCATATATAGTTTTCCTTGATAGGAGTTTTTTGATAACCTTAAGGACTCCACCTAAATAACTACTTGTGTGTCCTTTGTGTGCTCTCCAGCATGTAATGGAAAGCTTGCGGTTGAGTAGCATACCCACTATAGACTATTCAGCAGAGAGAGAGAGAGAGAGAGAGAGAGAGAGAGAGAGAGAGAGAGAGAGAGAGAGAGAGAGTAGAATCTTTAGTGGACATACAAAAACATAGGTAAATAAACACACACACACACACACACACACACACACACACACACACACACACACACACACACACACACACACACCTTTTTGCATAGCTAATTCTATCGGGTCTGTAAGGAGACGGGCAACTGAGTGGGCTTTTTTTTTTCCTATATTTTTGTCCTTGGCCAGTTCTCCTCGCTTACATACAAAAAACTTGCAGTCACGCTGTGCTGCGCAGTATCATCCTGACCACCGCCATGGTAACATCAAAGACCTTCCTGGGGCTTGGCTGCAGTTTCTTCCTCCTGCTGCAGGTGGTGCTGATTTTGCCAGGGGACGCGACTGCTTTCAATGTGGTGAAGCCGCCGTGCAGAGGCTGCTGGAAATTAGTGGAGGGGGAGGACATATGCTATCGGAAGAACCCTTGTAAATCAGACCAAAGCGTGAGGGGATCAGAAAGAGGCTATTAGTCTATCACTGGGCCTACCGCTGGAAACAAGCGCTGTGTGTGTCGTCCTTCACCGTCGCCCGCAGTGCCTCCCTCACCATCGCCCGTAGTGTCTCCTACACCGCCGTCCGCAGTATCTCCTACACCGCCGTCCGCAGTATCTCCTTTACCTCCGCCCGCATTGCCTCCTTCACTGCCGCTCGCAGTGCTTCCTTCACTGCCACCCAGTGCGTCCCTCACTACCGCCCACAGTGCCTCCTTCAGTGCCGCCCACAGTGCCTTCTTCACTGCCGCCCACAGTGCCTCCTCCACTGCCGGCCGCAGTATTTCCTTCACTTCCGCCCGCAGTGCCTCCTATGTCGTCAACAATGCCTCCTTCACTGCCGCTCGCAGTGCCTCCTTGACTGCCGTCCACAATGCCTCCTTCACTGCCGCTTCCAGTGTCTCTTTCAATGCCGCCTGCAGTGCCTCCCTCACCGCTGCCCGCAGTGCCTCCTTCGCCGCCCGCAGTGCCTCCTTCAGAAAAAGGAGAGAGAGATAGACAGAAAGATAGATAGATAGATAGATAGAGAGAGAGAGAGAGAGAGAGAGAGAGAGAGAGAGAGAGAGAGAGAGAGAGAGAGAGAGAGAGAGAAAAATTCCACTGCTTCAGCGAGCTGCAAAACACCTTGTAATGCGGAACGGTGCACTGCTTAATAAAGGTTTTCAGTCAACAAAACTTATTTTATTTGTGTGTTCCAAGAGAGAGAGAGAGAGAGAGAGAGAGAGAGAGAGAGAGAGAGATTGGCTTTATCTCGTTCCGTATGTTTGTTTCATCTATAAAGTCCGTTCAGGGTGGGGCAGGTCACGTCGTTTACCTTTAGCCATACTGCTAAATCAATCGTCGTACATGTGTCTCTCTCTTATTTCCTATTCATGTGCTACTTGAAAGTGATGATTAGTTTGCTGTATATAGTAAAGGAAGTCACATAGTACAATGTATGTTAATGTTTGGGATTATAATAACGATTAATATAAATTCTATAGTATGTGGCAGAGATTATTTCCAAAGGTGCCACGATATGCTGGTGGTGGTCGGCGTGTCTCTTAACACTCTTGACGTGTCAGGTCACATGTCACGATTCACGCTTCATTTTCACTCTGGCTACCAAGCAAGATATAAACTATCTCATATACATAGGTGGTGTGGAAAAAAGTCGAAAATGTGTAATAAATAAATACTAAATAAATCTAATATGAATAATTTATATATATATATATATATATATATATATATATATATATATATATATATATATATATATATATATATATGAGAGAGAGAGAGAGAGAGAGAGAGAGAGAGAGAGAGAGAGAGAGAGAGAGAGAGAGAGAGAGAGAGACCTGCGGATAGGCAGTTACGCGAAGACCATACTTTTAAGCTGTCGAAAGTGATCGAATTGGCAACGCCGCACGCATGGGAATTCCGGAATCTGCAACACCTAGAGCGGACTTCATGATGAAACAGACAATAGTTAGTCATAACGCGATGTCTCATGGTTATATCTATTTTTTCTTTTCCTACTCTCACCTTGAAAGTTTTATAATTTTGTTTTTCTGGATGTACGTGGTAAGACGGCAATGAAAATGGATCAGAGGGAACAAAGAGAAACACGAAAGAAAGAAGGAAAAAACACACACACTTTTTTTTTTTTATTATCTTATCCTGAGCCTTTGTGCGTTGTATTTTTCCGGAATTTCCGGCCCTGCAACGTTGCCAAACCTTGTACTGAGAAAATAATCGGTTTAGAGTCACTGATGGCCTTGCACTCCATACATGCCCTTCCCCCCCCTCCCTCTCTCTCTCTCTCTCTCTTATGTCATGTCACTGTATACTTTTAAGGCGTCTAAATAGTTTTTCATTTCTTTTTTTGTTTTACGATTTGTACGTACAACCTTATCATGGAATACACAGGCGGAAAAACAGCGTGGCGTCACCACACGTCATGGAGTGAGGGGCATCATGTGCGTGCACTGCTTTGCCTGGCAGCATGGACACACACACACACACACACACACACACACACACACACACACACACACACACACACACACACACAGAGAGAGAGAGAGAGAGAGAGAGAGAGAGAGAGAGAGAGAGAGAGAGAGAGAGAGTATATGATGGTTGTAACACCTCGTTGAGACCCTCACCTCAAATTTCCCTTTAAGCCGCAGTGGTTCCCAAACTTTTCCTACAGAGGAAGTAGTTATCACTTGGAGGTCCCGCACAGTCTCCGCGTATTACCTGGTTCCAGATTCCAGTAAATGTGAATTTATTCACAAGTAAAAAACACAAATGAACTAACACCAAGGAACACAACTCAATTTAATGCGAGGAATGCATTTGTTTCTTCACAACCTGATCGATGTCAGATTATCTTAATTGTGTAAGGCAATAATCATTTTTGATAAATCAATTAATCCAATTTCACTAAAAAATCGCAAATGATCCCGAAAGTACTCATGTACCACCTGGAAGGCCTCCGCGTACCACAGGTTGAGAACTGCCTCAAGGCAATAGGGTGTTCACTCTCGTTTGTTACAACTATCGTTTTGTACACGAGGAAAGGATGGTTATAAGGAAGAGGAGCAGGTAAGAAGGAGGAGGAGGAGGAGGTTCTGGAAGGGAAGAAAAAAGGAGAAGGAAGAGGAGGTGAGGAAGGAGGATAAAGAGTTAGATAGTGTTAATGAGAAGGTGATGGTAAAGACGAAGGATTCAGGAGAAGGAGGAGGAGCTGCATTTATCTCCCCTAGCAGTCATCCGTTGTTGTCATACTCTTATTGTCCTTGCTAGTAAGACTCACGACTTTGGTGTAAAACTGATGCAAAGGAGTGAACTAGCTAACACACACACACACACACACACACACACACACACACACACACACACACACACACACACACACACACACACACACACACACTCACACACACACACACACACACACACACACATAAACCAAGTGGAATGTGGGGAAGGAAAAGCAGAAGTACTGTATGTTAAGATGCATATTAATAAAAAAGAGTTAACAATCATTGTAACATATGTGCCACCAAAAACAAATTCATGGACCAATCAAGAATATAAAGACATGATAGATGACACAATAAGGAGTCTAATGAGAATCGTTAAAGAAAGGAGAAAAGTTATATTAGTAGGAGATTTCAACTGTAAAGAAGTGGACTGGGAAAATTATGAAAGTGGTATGGGGGAAGAAGCCTGGGGAGAAAGATTCTTGAACCTAATGATAGACAATATGATGGACCAGAGAGTAAAGGAATGCACAAGATTCAGAGGAAACGACGAGCCGGCGAGATTGGACCTAGTTTTTACAAGGGGTATACAAATGAATGATGATATAAGATATAAGTGCCCATTGGGAAAGAGTGACCATGTAATATTAGAAATAGATATAGAAGAGGGAAAGGAAGATAGAGACGATTCATACAAAGGAGACCGATTAAATTACAGAAAGGCTGATATTGAGAATCTCAAGAACTATTTTAAAACGTAAACTGGGAGGAGATGGAAAACTCAGAGACAATGCAAGAGAAATATAACTTATTTTTGGAAATATACAAAACAGGAGTCAGGGAATATGTCCCAAAATATAGACCTAAAGAAGAAGGAAAGAAAGATTGGTTTAATGCAAGGTGTGCTAGGGCAAAGGAGAAAAGAGATGGAGCATGGAAAAGGTGGAGGAGAAATAGAAATCCAGCAAATAAGGAAAACTTCAAGGCAGCGAGAAATGAATATGTTAAGGTGAGGAAGGAAGAGGAAAAGAACTTTGAAAAGGACATTGTCGAAAAATGTAAGGAGCAACCAAAATTGTTCTAGATTCATAAATGGAAAAATTAAGCAAAAAGAAACAATAGAAAGGTTAAAAGGAGAGAACGGGATGGTGGAAGACCCAACAAGTATGGCAGAACTATTAAATAATAAATTCCAGGAGGTTTTTACTAAGGAATCCAAATTTGAGAGGCCACAGGGTAATAGAGAGACAATCTATATGAAAGAGATTAAAGTAACCAAGCTTGAAATAAAAGAGTTAATGAAGGAACTGGATGAAGAGAAGGCAATGGGACCAGATGAAGTCTCAGGCAGAATACTGAAAGAATGTAGGGAAGAACTAGCAAGTCCTATATACAACATCATAAAATGCTCAATAGAAAATGGAACAGTACCAGTAGAATGGAAAAGAGCTGAGGTGGTTCCCATATATAAGAGCGGAAGGAAGGAAGAACCTTTAAATTACAGACCGGTATCACTAACTAGTGTAATATGCAAGATGTGTGAAAGAATAATAAAGAAACAATGGATCGAGTTCCTTGAAGACAACAAATTAATATCAAATAGCCAATTTGGTTTTAGAAAAGACGGTCTTGTGTAACTAATTTATTGAGTTTCTATTCTAGAATAGTTGATAGAGTACAAGAGAGAGAGGATGGGTTGACTGTATTTATTTGGATTTAAAAAAGGCGTTTGACAAAGTGCCACATGCAAGATTACTATGGAAGTTAGAGGAGAAGGGTGGCTTAAAAGGAAGCACATTGAGATGGATAGAAAATTATTTGAGGGGGAGAGAAATAAGGACGGTAGTTAAAGATATGAAGTCCAAGTGGAGAGCAGTAGAAAGCGGAGTGCCACAGGGGTCAGTATTGGCACCAATACTTTTCCTCATTTATATTAACGACATGCCAGAAGGAGTGAACAGCTACATAAATCTGTTTGCAGATGATACGAAACTGTGCAGAGTTATAAAGCAAAAGAGGATTGTGAAATACTGCAAGAAGACCTAAATAAGATCTGGGAATGGAGTAAAAGTGGGAAATGGAATTCAATGTGAACAAAAGCCATGTCATGGAAATGGGAAAGAGTGAAAGACGACCTGTGGGAATCTATAAGATGGGAGATGGAGTAGAACTGGAGAAAGTAAAAAGGAAAAGGACTTAGGAGTGACGATGGAAGAAAACAATCAACCAGTAAGCCATATTGATAGAATTTTTAGAGAAACATATAATTTGCTAAGGAATATTGGAGTAGCATTTCACTACATGGACAAAGAAATGATGAAGAAATTGATAAGTACTATAATAAGACCCAGATTGGAATATGCAGGAGTAGTGTGGACCCCTCATAAAAAGAAACACATAAGGAAATTGGAGAGACTACAAAAAATGGCTACAAGAATGGTTCCAGAATTTGAAGGGATGACATATGAGGAGAGACTAAAGGCTATGGATCTACCAACCCTGGAACAAAGAAGGGAGAGAGGAGACCTGATACAAGTTTATAAATTGATCAACGGAATGGACCAAGTGGATAATGAGAAACTGATCCTGAGAGAAGAATATGACATCCGAAGCACAAGATCGCATAGTAAAAAGCTGAGAAAAGGAAGATGTCTGAGAGATGTTAAAAAAATATAGTTTCCCGCAAAGATGTATTGAGACGTGGAACAGTTTAAATGAAGAAGTAGTGTCTGCAACGAGTGTGCATACTTTTAAAGTAAGATTGGATAAGTGTAGATATGGAGACGGAGCCAAACGAGCATAAAGCCCAGGCCCTGTAAAACTACAACTAGGCAAATACAACTAGGTAAATACACAGCATCGCGTAGTGTAGTGGTTAGCACGCTCGACTCACAATCAAGAGACCCGGGTTCGAATCCCAGAAAGCGGCGAGGCAAATGGGCAAGCCTCTTAATGTGTGGCCCCTGTTCACCTAGCAGTAAATAGGTACGGGATGTAACTTGAGGGATTGTGGCCTCTCTTTCCCGGTGTGTGGAATGTGTTGTGGTATCAGTCCTACCCGAAGATCGGTCTATGAGCTTTGAGCTCGCTCCATAATGGGAAAGGCTGGCTGGGTGACCAGCAGACGATCGTGGTGGTGAATTACACACTGAGTGACCAGCAGACGACCGTGGTGAATTACACACACACAGAAGAGGAAAGAGGAAAGAGGTATCAGAGATGTAAATGTTGCCTGTCATAGCTATAGGCATGACATAATAATATTATAGTGTCTGTCGTTCGCTCCCGGGCCGCGCATGCGCAGAAGACGCAACTAAACACTGGTATGTGACCCCGGCCCCGGAATGCCGCGAGACGGGCGGGGGAGGGCGGGTTTCGTGGGAGGATATGCGAGGGGTATTCGGGGGAAAGGATTAAAGTTTTGGACTTCATTAAGGCAGATATGTCAAGTACCATTTCTTAATTAAGCGATCCGATGTTTCTATTTGTTTAAGATAAGTTTGTCACATTCTGACACTGACGTCACATGCGAATACCGATCGAGAATTTTAAATCCCAAGTTTAATCGTTCAACAGCGCCTTACATCTCAAAGGGGCGGGTGAGAGAAGAGGCGGGATAGTTCAATAATGCCAAAAGAAAAATAAATAAATACAAATAAATAAATAAATAAACTAATTAAATATCTATTAAATAAATATTTAAATAAATAAAATAAATGTATTCTCTTATTCTTTTATCTCTCTTGTCAATTTTCATTAAGGATTCGCTGTCTTTAGTGCTGCAAAATGTTGTGTATTACAGTGAAAAAGATAAAGGTTAAAATAAGCTAGTTACATTTACGTTTCTTAAAGTGTCCCATAAAATATTTTTGTTTTCTCTCATACTTATCAGCACTACTCATCCCATTACTTTCGTTCTCTCTTTCTCTCTCCCCTGTAACAAAACCCGCGTGTGGATAAGTATTTAGAATAGTTTGTAAATCCAATCGTGTCAGTAATCAATCAAACAAGTTACTGAAGGCATTGAGAAATTTATAAATGAGTTACATCCAGATTTAATTGTGTTACCCATAAAAGGCCTTTTTTTTCTGTATTTGTTTAGGGGGTTACTCGTACGTACATTATTCTCTCTCTCTCTCTCTCTCTCTCTCTCTCTCTCTCTCTCTCTCTCTTGTAGTAGCAATAATTCTATAATTATTTAACATAATGATAATGGTAATAACCTGGCAATAGTAACAGTACTTATAGTAATAATTATACTGAAATAGTAGAAACATCACACGTGCTAAGCAAAACGACCACATTGTTTCAGTTAACCAAATTTTTCACATTTCAGTCACTCATTCCAAACTTCTCATGTCTAAATTAACTCGGTACTCACTCCTCTTGCTCTCCTCTCCTCCCGGTGTCCAGCTGTAGTTTTGAATCTGAGTATTTGACGAGATAATAACGATATCCCCAATAACGATGCAATACCACACTCCCTCCACCACTGCCCAGCCAACACTGATGCGAAAAGAAGTTAGAACCGAAGATAAACCAACCTTTTAATATTATATGGTAATTCTTTCCCTTTTGAATCTAATGGTTATTGGTGCATCAAAAGTGTTGTTAAATTATAAAAAGTATATGATTTAATTCTATTCATTTCCTGGGTAGGTATTGTTATTATTATTATTATTATTATTATTATTATTATTATTATTATTATTATTATTATTATTATTATTTTCTACATTTCTTGGTGGGTTTTGTGGGTTTGAATCTCGTTTCGATGCTTTGCTTTTGTCTCGAATTTGTCTCGTATGCCTTAATTACTTCTCTTTCCTTCTCATCTCTTCATTCATTCTCATCAGTTCAGTTTCCTTCCTTCATTATCATCTTTTTAATTTCCCTTCTTCCTTCTTTTCTTCATTCATCCATTCACTCATTCTGCCTTGTGTTTCCAAAAGTTTCTTAATTACAAAGATTAGTTTTAAGAAAAGTAGAAATGATGCTCGTTTATCTCTCCCCTCCTCTCTTTCTCTCTGGGAAGGCTAAAGGAAAAGAGCACCAGATGTATTCCAGTATAACATTTCCCTAAACAGATGCAGCATCGTAACAGACATTATAGACGTACCAGAGACGCCGTAATGGTAACTCTTTGAACCGTAACAGTGAGCTCAACAGATACTAAAAGAATAACAGAAACAGTCACAACAATGATAATGGTAATGATGATAAGGGAAAAGATAATAACAGGCACGGTGGTAGTGGTGGTGGTGGTGGAGCCGTGGCTCGCCAGGTTGCCCACGGCGCCCCTGCCTGGGCAGTGTCACCACCACCTCCAGGAACAGGTCAACAATATGCTTCCCGCTGCAATACTTCTCACACCTGCGGTGTGACCAAGGGTCACTATGGAGAAGGAGGAAGAAGAGGAGGAGGAGGAAGGAAGGAAAATACTGCTCAAATAAGGAAGTAGATGAGAAAAGTAGATCAAACGAAGACATGGAAAATGATAAACACACACACACACACACACACTCACACAGGCAGCAGGCATGCAGCAGCTGCTTATGTTTGGCTACACACCCACCCTCCTGCCATCCCAGTGGCGCCCTGCCCTTGGCTCGCTTCGACCTGGCTCATGTTGGCCCAGAATGACGTCATATATACGTAAACACTTTGATTTAAAAATGGGCCCTAGAAAAAAGACACTGAAGCCAGAATGCCTATTCAAATTTGAAAAGGCATTATCTTTAAATGAATATGAGGATACAAAAACATTTCCCTCTCCAGACATTATTATGACATTTACACAGTAAAGGAAAAAAAAAAAAAAAATGCTGAGCTATAACGTTCACAGTGAAACCATAGAGTGGAATCCCAGTGTTCTAGTCCAGACAAGGGAGGTCTTTAAAAAGTAATCAATTATCACACATGACAACTCACATGACATGAAGGTCCTATACTCATCCCTCCGTTCCCTCTCCTTTCTAACGCCTCTTCCTTTTTCTCCTCCAATATGCGAATCTACAAAGAATCTGCAAAGGTTTAGAAACACCTTTAGAAACTCCCTGAAAAAAAATTATGCTAATTATGAAGGAGAGATACGTGAAATTATTACTTAGCGGCGATGCGGACCGAGGAGGCGAATGAGCGAGGAGCGATGGAGGCCCGGTGGGACGGGGCGGGGAGCGAAGTATGTATCTCGTGTTATATGACCATCACGGTGACACCAATGCACTCCCAGCCGCTTCACTGCTCCCCTCCTTCTCTATCTTTCTCCCTCTCTCTCTCTCTCTCTCTCTGAGTCAGGTGTCCAGCAGTGTTTATCATGTCACCAAAACAATGTCAAACTCCGCCACGCCTCGGGACACCACCATGGGGAGAGAATCCTAAGGGCCTGCCAAGCTCCGCCATGAACAGAATAATACTGTTCGCACCCTGCAGCAACTCAACACACACTTCTCACGACGCGATGGAGATACTAACAACTGCACAACTGCACAGAGGCATCGACAGAGGAGGCAAGCAGGGGCGCCCCACAGATATCCTTTGTCAGAGCGGTAATGTTGCCTTTCAACTCTGCTTAGATATTTTAGGTTTTGAGGTCTTCTAATTAAAATTAATGATGTTATCTTAAAATTCAATCCATATAGGATATTTAAGAGTAGATACAGAATGTCAAGAGTATCATCATAATCAATGTTCTATGCATCTGTATGCGCCTGGGATTTAATACAGCAATAATTTAGCTCATGTCAGCAAGGGACGCCTAGCAGCGGTGACATCTGGTGGATTAGTTCTGAAAACTCCCCATTGGGTGTGATGAGGGTAAACATTGTTAGTGACAGCAAGTCGTTACTCCGCACTATTGCCACACCGTCGCCACGCTGCACCACACTGCTGCTTCGCTGTTTCGCGAGCAACTTCGGAAGACAATGCTGAAAAACAAAACTCCGGTGTAGTTCCTGGTGATATTTTCATTATTACTTTATTTAAGCGGAACTAGTATTAGCCAGAGTTATCAAGTAGGATAACAGGCAGGCCTGAATATGGTCACTTAGCTAATAAGGCCGCCTGATGGAAGTGCACGTGCATGACGGCGGTGCACAGGCTGTACTGCTGACTGGTTGAGTCTGAACACTGAGCTTCTGCGTGGATGTTCGTCATCGTTGTATTATGCGGCGCACACCAATGGTTCTAATATTTTTATGTTTCTGGATCATAAATAGTTCATCTACAGTCTTTAATCGATCAAATTTGAAATAGTAATCATGGTATTTTTCAAAACTAAATTTATACATCAAGTAAATACTAACTATAAGTTGTTTTTGTCAACTAAGTTTTGACATCAGTCTGTCTTTTAGTTATTTTCATTATTATTGTTATTACTTATTTTCTTTAGTAATGTACGTGAAAATGTCATCCATTGTGATTCACACACAAACTCATCATTGATTATTCTTTGTATTCAGATTACCACCTAACCAACCAGTTACTTCAAACATATTTCATGTGTTAAGGAAAAAGAAAACTATCAGGTCAGTACATTCTTTTCAGGAAGCACATGTTACAGAATATGTACAAAATAATACAGAGAACTATGTACACAACCAGTTTAAGATACCAGAGACATGGATTCATGACTCCAATTTAAAACTAAAACAAGGAGGCAGGTGAATCTTTGGTCATGGGATGGGCTCACACGTGCTCCTGCAGAGCCTTACTGTGCCTGTCAGGAATGGCCCAGTGATTCCGTCACCTGGGGCGCGCACCACTGACACACACACACACACACACACTCACTGTCCTATGTATTTCATATCGATTTCCTTTTCATTTAATTATATGGTTAGCTGACTTTATTCTTACCAAAACTGCTTATCTATTTTAATAACAATATAGTTATGGGTATCTGTATACTCTTAATAAAGACATGTCTTGGTAGGAATACAATGTCCTCAAATATGAAGGCCAGTCAATAGATGAGAACATCGCCCATTGACTGTAATCATATCATGTTCACGTTTTCTCAAGTGGTAAAACGCTGACCAGAGCCCGTGACACAGTGACACAGAGTACAGCAGCACCACTCCCTCTATGGATCCTCTTCAGTCTTTCCTATCCTATACAATGCCTGTGGGGTGAGGGCCAAACCGATACACACTGAAGTCTTTAGTTCGGGATTCTTCTCGGCAATATTTCAAGTTTTTTTTTTTTTTTATTATTGTCATACGTTCTTTGTATCACTATCATTTGTTTAGTTGATTATATTTTACTTAGTTGTTATTGATAAATCCTGTTTTGCCTTACAATCATCATTAATCACAATCTATAAAAGCACAAGATCATCCTTAAACATCATAAAAAGCCTGTCTCATGTACACACACACACACACACACACACACACACACACACACACACACACACACACACACACACACACACACACACACATCTAAATTCTAACACATTTACCTTATTTATCCACTCTATGTTCATGAGACAGTCAATCCTTTGCCAGAGTTTACACAACAATCAGTCAAAGGTGTCTTGGATACTGCCTTGCCCCCTCCCTTCACTTCCCACAGGCCAGGCACTCTTCACCCTGTCACTAAAGACGCACCGCTGTCTCCCTCTTATACATAACTATTCCCTCTGAGATCAAAATAACAACACTTCCTCATTTCCATCTCATCTACAGTTTTCATGCATTTGTTATCTTATATTGTGACCCATTATATCGTGACACGTCCTTTTATGGAACAATAATACTGCAAGCCTTTTGCTTCACACCAATTCTACATCCATATGTCTTGGAAAACATTTCCTGTTTTATATATTGTCACGTCCTACAAGAACAAAAATTAATCTTCAGTGACCTCCAAATACATCCACTATGAAGGTCCATGCTTGCCCAAGGAATTTTGTTACAGTGTTTCCATATATACAGGAAAGTTCCCTGGGACAGACACTGCCTAGAAATTATATCACAAAAAATCATCAGTCATTTGGCATTTCAAATACATATGTACATATTTACAAAAGGAAGAATAACATACAAATTCACATCGAACAAAACTGAACATTGGTCTTTCTAAGAAATGAAAGTGATCCTTGTTTACAATATGTTCACTGTCTTGAAAATATTCGCTGAACTATGTGACTGTTTTCTAGCCATGAGACACGAATGGAGCACATCCACCACAGCAGCACAGCGCTGTGGCATCTATGAACAACATGAAGTCAGTTCATCACTACAGGTGTCATTGGTGCCAAGCTTTTATGGTATGTATTAAAGCACTTGTTATACTTGTTATCCACTACCAGGAACAAACTGTCTAATGCAACATGCAGAAAGTTCCCTAAACATGTCAGGATGGCATGTTGGTTGTTCCTGTGCTACACAAAAGATATGTGGCGTCGCTTCTTAACACTGCGCACAGTCCCGTGTGGCAGCGTGGTGGCAGCGCGGGAAATTGTGTGGCAGGTAGGGTAGTCCACAGCACCGCTGATGCCTATGCTACCACTCACAGCCGAGCGGTACTCAGGGGGCGGAGGAAGGTAGCGGAAGGAAGAGAAGTGGGTGGGTAAGTACCTCCTCGGCCCTGGGCCTGGCACTGTGCGTGGCCTAAAGCCCCCGTCCTCATCACTGCTGTAGCCACTGTTCAGGGACGGCCCAGAGTGGATGGAGATGACTGTGGGGCCCGGGATGCCTAGCGGCTGCGGCATCACTTGTGACGGTGGTGGTGGTGGTGGAGGCAGTGGCTGCTCAGTCTCGCTGGGCTGCACAGTGACAGGCACTGCCCTGGCATTCTCCCCTAAGGAGGCTAATGGGGGTGGAGGTGGCAGTGGCAGTGGCACTGTGTCTGTGGTGGCAGTGGAGGCTGCTGAGGCGCCTCCGTCGGTAGTGGAATTACTGGTGGTTTCTGACAAGTCCCGATACTTGACGTCCTCATTACTGGTGTCCTCCGAGGGCTTGGAGGAGGAGGTGGAGGAGGAGGACTGGCAGCCGTCCCGCATGATGGAGCCGTTGGTCAGCACTCCAAATCGCACCGGACTGGCATACTTGACTGACGCTCTGGGGCGGCATTCCACCAGGGGCGCCTCTGGGGGGGCCGTGATGGGCTCGCCAGGCTCACCGCCGTACACATCACTTGATCCAAACTTGGAGAGTGAATTGACCCACTCCTGTACCTGGACAGTGTGCAACTTGTCTTTTAGTGACGTACATTTCAGAGAGAGAGAGAGAGAGAGAGAGAGAGAGAGAGAGAGAGAGAGAGAGAGAGAGAGAGAGAGAGAGAGAGAGAGAGAGAGAGAGAGTTTTATTGATAACATTATTGTTATCAGCACTACTGCTTCAACTCCACATCTACAGATTTACTCTTGTAGGCCTAAACATCTGTACTATGGCTGCCGGAGACGCGCGCTAATTATTTTATCAAGAAAAAAATGGGTCTAATGCGCCGCGGCAAGTATGGCACGTAACTGTAAAAAGGAATGATGCCAATTGATGGAATGGAATACAACACATACCTGACTGGGCTCCTTGTCATCCACCAGCTTGCCGTTGCTCACCACTTTGATCTCTCCGTCCTCTTCCTGTATATAAGCATTGTTTACATAGATCTTGTAAACGGGTCGGTCAGGATCCTTCTCGGACTTTCCTCGGTCCCTCCTGCAGCAGCACACACACAGCGCCACAACTGCTACAGCTACCACCACCCCACCCACCACCACACCCACTGCCACCCACACCCTCCAGTCTGGTGTCGCAGCAGTCACTCGGTCGTCGGGAGAAGACGTAGCGTTTCCCCAAGGGTCATCTGGGCTTGGTATGGTGGACATGATGACAGTCTGGATGTTGGAGGACTCGTGGTTGACAGGAGTGTTTGAGGGTGAGGTGGTGGGCAGGTCCGGCACGAAGGCTGAGACAACATTGGAGATGCTGCCTGTGTTGTTGGCAGCGTCTATGGCTCGGATGGCAAAGTACCTGAGAGGAAAGGTATTTATTTCCGCTGACTAGTGCTATTGTGTTTTTGATGAGTAGAGGAGGCTGGCCAATGCCTGTCCAAACTATAAGAAATCACTAACTGGTTCTTTACATGATGGAAAAGATACATCAAAACCAAATTAATACGTTAATATACACATATGATCAGTTGAGATAGTAAAAAAAAAAAAGAAAAAAAAATACAAAAATACAATAATGAAAAAAAAAAGAAAATTATAAATGCCTGAGAAAAAGTAATGAAATAATGAGAAGAAAAAACAAAAACAAAAACAGAATACATGAATACACAGATGATCAGTAGAGATACGTAATTAAAAAAAAAAAAAAAAAAAACACACACACACAATAAAAATAACTAATGATATGCAAAATGGAAAAAAAAGTGAAAAAAAAGCCTTGCAAATAAAAACCCTAATAAGACAAGACAACACCCAAAAGCACCACAATATCACCACCTCACCAGCACAACAGAAGCGGCAACAACACTCACCACCTAAGATTAGTGAAGGGCAGTTCGGTGAGGCAGTGCTGTGGGGTGCCGTAGGGTGCTGGTGGGGGGGTGGGGGTGCGAAGGTCTTGGGTGATGCAGTACACGGCGATGGTTGACGTGTTGAAGCGGTGTTCACTCAGAGCATCGTGTTCAGTGTACATCTTCAGCTCGTACTGCCAGGCTGGGTGGTGGGAAAGATTGCGGTCAGTCACTCAGTATGTACTTTTGGGAAAACTAACCTGATACTCTAAGAAATGTGCCCAAAAAAGGAGTCGATTATTTTAACCACATGGAAAACTGTTAATCATGAAGCGAAAAAACACAAGGAAAGAAAGAAAGAAAGAAAAAAAAAAACATGCACAGACACAATTTTGCATTTTTACCAATTAGGCTTAAAACAGGTTAGTTTCTTTTTACTAGTGCGTTAATTCACTACAAAGCTGACTAAGATACATACATGCCACATTCTCTGAGGGTAACATATAAAAGGATGCAAGTCACTACAATGACTTCATAAACTGTGTGAGAAGAAAATATGAAAAGAAAGTAAACTGAGACCATTCACTTACTGTCATGGTCATAGACGCGGCCGTGTATAAAGCAGGACATAATAACAAAAGAAGCAGTGAAAAGAGATAGGAAGTGCCATTATGGGAAAGATGGACTGAATAATAATAAAAATAGAGTAATAGTATACGTGAGTAAGAGACAAAGGGCAAGGGACATCCAGAGATTGTGCAGTCAAACCCTGACTCACCTGAGCCCTGGTCCAGGTCTCCGCCAGGCGCTGACCAGGTGAGGTTGACGAATGTGCCGTGCAGTGGCGTGACGGCCAGGTCAGTGATACGTGAAGGTGGCACGAGGTCCGCTGATGTGACTCGAGCCACTGTAAGGGTCACAGTGCCACTACTCTTGACAAACTGTCCGGCACTGATTGGCACCATGCGACCATCTGCCAGGGGAAGGGAGGGTGGTGGCTTGTTATTACAATTGGTACGATCCTGCTTCTTACAGTGATACATTTTTGTAACAGCAGATAACTTATAGTAAAAAAACTCACATTCTACAGTGCTACTCAGTCAAAAATTTCTTGAGTCTTCACAAGGTATGTAAATGTAACAGTTTTCATTACCTCCAGTATGTGCATACATCTCTTTCAAATTGATATATGTCTAATTAAAATAATATTGCAAACAAACAGCAGCAACAACAAAAGCAACAGCAGCAGCAACAAAAACAACAACAAGGCCTGGCACACTCACCCCTCCTCCTGAGCCTCAGCACGGAGGCGGCACCTTGATGGTCTGTGGCGTGGGCAGAGAGGGCGTACCGACCCTCGCCTGGTAGCCATGTCAGGTACCTCGTGTACACGCCATCCTGGGCACGCACGTCAGGCTCTGTGCACACATGTAAGGAAGTTTTCTTAGCAACATACCTATTTCTAAAAAATATCTCTCTATATATAGTATGAATACCTTGGAGGCTAAATACGCAGCCTAGCAGATGTCACACAGCCTTACCAGCATTTCCATTATCCAGCAGCTCCACAGTTGTGTCTGCAGCACCACTCTCACTCAGGCGGCTCACTCTCAGCAGCACTCGAGCACCCACCACTGGCCGGCCACCATGAGTCACCCTTGCCCACACCACCAGTGGCGGTGAATTTGGTTCCAGTGGATGGTGGGCACTGTTGCTGGTGTGTAGAGTCACTGTCACCCCTTCACTATTTGGCCGCCGTGCATACACGTCCACAGCTATGGGCACGGGAAATGCAACAGAGCTAGTCAGGAATTTGAGCGCATAAGAGAAGTTGCCACGACCACCACCCTGCTCCATCACGGCCCAGAAACGTTGGCTGCTGTCCCTCACAAGGTCCACCTCTTTCCCCAACGGACTTGTTATCTCTACAATCTGTGTGTAGGAGAGACAATCAATCCATAAGACTACAAAATAAAGGCTGCTGGTTCCAATAGAAATATTTCAGGAAGGTATATAAACATACATGGTAGATGAATAGAACTTCATAAGCACAATGGAGTATTTCAACATTTTCATGATCAAAGAGATAATGAAGAACCTTTGCATGATGTTGCGTGGTGATGACGATGAGCAGGCTGTCACTTGTCTGGGGGAGGGTCACCTGACCCCTCACAGTGCTGTAAGGGCCACTGCTCTCCACACTGCTGCGCCTCGCCGCCACCATCACCCCACCCACCTGTGGAACAACCGTAACTAATAAAGTGACTTGAAACAAGACAAGACCATTTTCCTGATAAGCACAAATATTTTATACAAGACATGCATGCAGTGTATCAGTGACATCTCTCCAGTGCGGTGCAGCGTTTGCAGGCCATACCTTGGTCAACATGGGGTCTCCGGGGAAGGCGAGGGCTGCCTGTGTGGCTGCCGTCAACACCTCTGCCACGCGCTGCTCTCCAGTTTCATCCCCAGAATTTTCCTCAGATGGAGATGTTCCAGACAGTACCCAAGCTCCCTCTGGGTGGGCCAGTTGGTCCAAAAATGGTGTGGTAGAGGAACACAGCGCCAAGGTGTGCACAATGGCTATGCTGGGGTGGGACAAGTGGCTGGGCGTCACCAACGGGTTACAAGCTGCCAGGAGCAACACACCGCTGCCTGCCACCACACCATTGTCTTCAAGCATCTGCAAACAACAAACACACAGATGAGATTGCTGCAGGCCACAGACACTGTGCCTCTGAGTGATGGCTCCATCACTAGACTGCATTCATATTGACAGCGGGGAATAACAATGATTTCCTGTATTCAATTCTTATTGTTAATGTTTTATAATACAAATACTTGATATCATGATGTTACACACACACACACACACACACACACACACACAGGCCCGGTAGCTCAGTGGTTAGAGCGCTGGCTTCACAAGCCAGAGGACCGGGGTTCGATTCCCCGGCCGGGTGGAGATATTTGGGTGTGTCTCCTTTCACGTGTAGGCCCTGTTCACCTGGCAGTGAGTAGGTACGGGATGTAAATCGAGGAGTTGTGACCTTGTTGTCCCGGTGTGTGGTGTGTGCCTGGTCTCAGACCTATCCGAAGATCGGAAATAATGAGCTCTGAGCTCGTTCCGTAGGGTAACGTCTGGCTGTCTCGTCAGAGACTGCAGCAGATCAAACAGTGAAACACACACACACACACGCACGCACACACACACGCACACAGGCGCCCACGAGCGTAAAGCTGCTAATCTCATACAATTTCATGACAAAGACAAATCCTTACTTAATTATGCTAATTTTCGGCATATTTTACACACACACACACACACACACACACACACGCACACACACACACACACACACACACACACGCGTAGTGTAGTGGTTAGCACGCTCGACTCACAATCGAGAGGCCCGGGTTCGAGTCCCGGTAAGCGGCGAGTCAAATGGGCAAACCTCTTAATGTGTGGCCCCTGTTCACCTAGCAGTAAATAGGTACGGGATGTAACTCGAGGGATTGTGGCCTCGCTTTCCCGGTGTGTGGAGTGTGTTGTGGTCTCAGTCCTACCCGAAGATCGGTCTATGAGCTCTGAGCTCGCTCCGTAATGGGGAAGACTGGCTGGGTGACCATAGACCGAGGTGAATCACACATACACACTGTACTACATACCTTGGCAGCCTCGTCCAGCACACAGTCGAGGCAGTAAAGTCCCCCGTAGGCGCCGCTCTCCACCTCGGCGCCGGAAGGGAGCAGCGCCAGCTCGTCCTCCAGCTCGGCAGCCGTGGTGGGGGCAGGCAGGAGGGGGCCAAGGGTCAGCGGGTAGGAGGAGTTGCGGTAAGCGGCCACTACCCCCACTCTCACGCCCTCACCAAGCCCCCACAGCCACCGTAGCACACCACCCCTCATCTCCTCCATCGCCACCTGCAGGAGAGGGGAGTTGAAGGCACAAACACCCACATGAAGTTATCTCTCTCTCTCTCTCTCTCTCTCTCTCTCTCTCTCTCTCTCTCTCTCTCTCTCTCTCTCTCTCAGGCGCTAAGGAACAATCCAACTCCACCTCTAGTACGTGTAATGAAGGAGTCAGGAGGGCACAGGGTTTTGATTCCGAGTCTTTCCCCTGCTAACTCACCAAGCAATACCGGAGTATAGTTACAATCACTTTCATGCCTCATCCCTCCTTTGTTTGGCAGCGCGAGGAACGTCTCCACTTTGTTCCGCTGCTTCCCAATACACATGATTCACACAATACCACACGCTTTGACTGCGGATGACGGTCTGACGATTTTTCCTTCACATGAGTAATCTGGGACGATTTACATTACAAGGGCACTGGCCAAGGGAAAACAAAGTGTTGGAAAAAAAAAAATCCCGCTGGTTGCCAGGCCCTGTTAAGAGGAAAGTAGGAGAAAGAGAAAAAACAAAAAAATCTAAAAGGAGGGTCCAGTTAACGTAAGAGCAACGTACTGAGAGCAACTAAAACCAAAGGCTCGGGAACGGGTTTGCACTACACCCGTCGGAGAGAGTGCTGCGTTTCATTAGTCACTTGTCACCGGTGTCTTTCAAAATTCTCGTCTTGTAGGTACAGTACTTGCATTTCATTAACTCACAGTACCATGGCATCAATCCAACATTGTTCTGCGTATCAATGCATTGTTTATATTTTCTTGCATCAGTCTAATATCATTCTGTATATGATCGCATTGTTTATATTTGCTTTATGACGATCATTAACCCCTTCAACGCATTTCTACTTTGACCATTTTATTGATATTAGAAAGGGTCTATGGGAATTAGTGGCTACAGTCTTCACTAAATTAATCCCTACACGAGTTTCTGATGCTGTATAATATCACCAAATGGAAACCAGATGAATAGGAAAATGCGTCATGATAATAAAGGGGTTAAAAGGTTAAAATAATAAGTTATGTCGTTGTCTCTTTAACAGCGACTAATAACAGGTACTTTGTAAATATGGGGTCGTATTCATAAACACTTTACTCTCTCTACGACTATTCTCTAAGGACACAGAGATGACGGATCGGGTTCTGAAGAGAGTATTTCCTGTCAGTAACGCAGAAATCACGTTAATTTGTCGCTATAACCATTTATAAATCCTGAAAAACATGTATGTCGTGAAAGTGTTTTAGAATAGGAACCCTGGAAATCGTCTTTGGTACTCATTGGGTCAAGCTTGAAGGGAAAACCATACCAATCAAGAGGTGGGTGAGTGTATGCATGAGATAAGAGAGTAATGGGTCGCATCGTGCCTTACCTGTGCTATGGCTTGGTCTGAAAGGTCCAGGGCCAAGACCACGACACTCGGGGCAGGTGCCAGGAACTCTATTTCTGGAGGAGGGGGCAGAGATGAGGGCAAGGACGAGGAGGAGAAAGAGGAGGGGGGCGGGAAGACGGATGACATGGTGGTGGTCGTCGTGAGGTCAAGGTACGCCCAGTCTTCGTTGTTTGCTCTTCTTCCCTCTTCTTCCTTCCTCTCCTTCCCTGTCTCATCCCCATTCAGTTCCTGGTGCTGTTGCTGCTGCTGCTGCACGTCAACTCTTCTGGAAAAATAAACATCAAAGTAGTGATGATGTATATACTATAGTGCCGTCTATATATTCTCTCTCTCTCTCTCTCTCTCTCTCTCTCTCACCTGGAACTCTCCGCGTGGCTTCTGTTCCTCTGGCGAGTGGTGGGGTCATGCTGGAACGTCAGGTCAGCCGCGCGAAGCCCCTCAGTAGACGTGGAAAAACCGCGGGTGGATAGTGACGAGGATAACAATGGTAATGATGACGGTGACGGGGAGGATGCGGAGGAAGATGCGGCAATATGAGCGGTAACGAGGCTAGGGCGCATTGGGATGACACCCGGCTGAGGAGAAACACCACTTCTTCTCCTCCTTAACCTTACGCTTCCTTCCCTGTCGCTGTGTGTCACCTGTCCATCACCTGGCGCCCCGGAGCTCCCCCCGAGCGGTGAGGCGGACGGGTGGAGTTGATCAGATGACGCAGTAGGGAATTTCTGTCTCTCTGTTGAGGTGTCCTCGCTCGCCGCTCCTCCCTGGGTGCTTTCCTCTGCAGGTATGGGTGAAAAGGAGGCGCCAGAGGGATCTGGGGCCGTGTGAAGTGAGACAGGTAGAGGAGAGTGGGTGGCAGGGGCTGTGGTGGAGGTGGCGTGGTTGAGGGTGAAGTCTGGGTGTCGCCTCATAACGTCCCACACACTGTTGGCGCCACATAGCAGGTTGTGGGGTGTCGGGGAGTCCTTGTCGTGAGTGTCGGTGTCGCAAAACTCCCACACCTGCGACACAAACATACGCATTAAACACCAGGCGGGTAACACACACACACACACACACACACACACACACACACACACACACACACAGACAAGAATATTATTACCAACGCAGTATTTATTTAGACAGTCTAAACACTACAAAACACTACGGATCAAGGCAAGCACTGCACTGTACATGAACATCAATTACATTAAGATTAAGTGAAGTATGTATGTGAGTATATATTGTATAATATTAGCACATTCGTTCTTCTTCAAGCTCATTAAACCGATTTTACTCTTTTTCTTGTTCATAATTAATTACTATTAGTTTTGTTTGTCTCGAGTTACTTTGCGCTAATTTTCAGTTAATATGTTTGTTTGTGTGTGTGTGTGTGTGTGTGTGTGTGTGTGTGTGTGTGTGTGTGTGTGTGTGTGTGTGTGTGTGTGTGTGTGTGTGTGTGTGTGTGTGTGTGTGTACGCTCACCTGCGGCAAGTCTGAGTGGTAAGGAGCGAGGTGTTGCGCGGGGCAGATGCGTCCGGCACCCACAGGCACTGCTCTTCGGCTCCCTCCTGGCACTGGTCCGACCTGCGACAATACCCCCGACACACCGTCAGGAAGGAAACTCTCTCACTGCCTTCACCATCCATCACTCCACTCCACTCTCACTCAGGCAAGAACATTATATTAAGATAAGCTATGAAAGCATGAAAATCTTACTGCACACCATTTTTTTTGTTTATTATAGGAAGATACTCGTTCTATAATGTCCGCCACACACACACACACACACACACACACACACACACACACACACACACACACACACACACACACGGGGAGGTTGCAGACAAAGACTCAGAAAATCAAATCTTCCCACGCCGGAGGAAGTAAAGGCAAGGAGGCGGCCTGACGTCAAGAATAGCGGCACCTGACGAAACAATAACACAACATTTTCAAGTAACAAATCAAGAAGCCACGCGAGGAAATGACTGAACATTATTATACAAGGAAGAGAACAAAATATGCACCAAACAACATGAACTTATGCTTGGTTGGTGAACTTTGGAGCTCTGTAGAGGAAAGGATAAGAGACACGTATATTATGTAGACAACATTTATTTTTTTCTTTTTCTTTTCATTTATACCATGTGGGCATTTCACGGGAATTTCTGGGCTAAAGGGGATATTGTTTGGGGTACCTCCTATCTCAAAGTCCACCCGCTAGGAAACCGTTGCCCCGAGTGAGGAAGCCCAACCTACACTCAGACCGTGGACAGGATTCGAACCCGTGCGCTTGGAGACCCCTCGGACCCCAAAACACGCAGGGTTCCACTGTACCACGGCGGCCCTTTCTTGAACAGTCTTGAGTTTTTTGGGAGTTAACGAGATGGATTTATGACGTTAGAGATCAATATATTTTTTTTCATAGTAAGATATGATAAGGGATAATATGCAACTTTTTTTTTGTTATATATTTCTTTTCTGATTGATTTCTCTAATATCGTACCCAAACAATTTTGTATTAGAATTATTGAAATAGAAAAAAAAAATATGAATATGTCGACTGCTGTATTGCCTAAATAAACACCCTACATCACTTTAAACATACAGGGTACGTTAGATAAAAGAAAAATGTGCAGTACCGTATATCATGTTGCCTAGGTACGTAAACACATTACCTTAACTGTGCAAGATACGTTAATGCAGATGGAAGGATGTGAGTCTAATGTACAGTATCACGTAGCCATACCAGGTGAAACAAGTGTACGGTGAATGTGTGCTGAGGGAAGGGAGACTGCAATATAACAAACGAGTGTCCACCAATAAACAGTTATGCGAAGAAGTACAATAGTGTCCACAATAAACAGTGACGAGGAAGTACAGTAGAGGTGCAAATGTTAAACTGTTACAGTCTACAGAGGCAATACAAGAGAGGCCAAAAAAACGTCACAACCTTGATTCGGTCTTAAAAAATACGATGAATAGAGGAGAATAACTGTCTGAAAATACACACGTACGTACACACACACACACACACACACACACACACACACACACACACACACACACACACACACACACACACACACACACACACACACACACACACACACACACACACACACACACACACACACACACACACACACACACACACACACACACACACACACACATTTCTCTCTCTCTCTCTCTCTCTCTGCCACGTATCACCAGAAATTTCTTACAGTTTTCTTGTTTTGTAACACACACACACACACACACACACACACACACACACACACACACACACACACACACACACACACACACACACACATTCTCTCTCTCTCTCTCTCTCTCTCTCTCTCTCTCTTACCCTGAGGCGGCCACCCAGCGTCCTGCGTCTGGGTTGTCGGTGCAGGCTGTGGGTGTGGGGGCGTCGTCCCTGCGGTGGGTGGCGGGGTAGCGTGGGTGGGCATGGTAGCCGCGCTCTTCAAACACGCCCCATCGGTACCTTGCCCACGCTCCGACCAGTGCACGGCCTAAGGGGACAGTACTAACATTAGCTAACCGTCATTCTCTCTCTCTCTCTCTCTCTCTCTCTCTCTCTCTCTCTCTCTCTCTCTCTCTCTCTCTCTCTCTCTCTCTCTCTCTCTATTTTCTTCTGATATTTATTCCTTCTCTTTCCTTTTCTCTTTCTTCTGTTCTCTCTTTATCATTTATTTCCTTTCGTTATTCAGTCATTACTCATTCCGTCCGCAGTTCTTTTTTCCTTTCCTTATATTTTCTTACTACGCTTTTCTTTTTCACTTTTTTTTTTTCAAAATTTCACTGTCTACTTTCATTATTCCTTACTCTTCCTATCCCTCCCTCTTCTTCCATGCTTCTCCTTATCTTTCCCTACCTCCTTCTTTTTTCCCCCTTTTGTGTCATATTCTTATCTCTTCGGCCTTTTCTCTTTGCTTCTCTTTCTCTTTTCTCCTTCTCTGTTGCCATCCATCCCTCTTCCGTGTCCTTATCTCCGTGTCTCTGCTTTTCCTTACGTCTTATATGTATTAAGTCACTGTCCTTTCCTTTGCCTCTCTTATTATCGTTACCTTGTCCTTCACCCTTTTTTTCCTTGTCTTTCTTCCTTCCTTCTCGTTTCTCTTATCATTCTTATATCATTTTTCTTCCTTCTATTCCTGTCTTTTTGTCTTTCCTTCCCCTACTTCTTCTTTCTAATATTATATTTCTGCTGTTCATTCTTACTCTTTCTTCTCCTTTCCTTATCGTTACTTCCTCGTTCTTCTCTTCTTTACTTTCCTTTCTCACTTTTCTTATTCTTTCTTTTCTCTATTCTTACTTCTCTATCATCGTTTTCTTTTCTCTTTTTCTTCCTATCTTCTCGCTTCCTCTCTATCTGTTCTTTTTATTTTATCTTTGTCTATTTATTTCCTTTTCCCTATTCTTGTTTCTGTTTCTTCCCTTTCATTACCAACGCTTATTATTCCTTCCTTTCTTCTGCTTTTGCTTCGTTTTTCTGTCCC
>NC_059271.1:5850000-5857500 GCF_017591435.1 Portunus trituberculatus | reverse complement strand
GAATAGTGAGCAGAATGAACATAGAAACGCGTCATGGTACTCAAGGGGTTAAAGATGGCTGTAGAGTAATAAAAGATGTCTTATAGAGTGTTTTGTAATTAATCTCATCAATATCAGGACACGTTTTCATATTTATTCTGGTTACTATTTGTTAGTTTTATAAAGCTTCAGAAACATATGTTGGGATTAGAATAGTAAAGACTCTGGCCATTAATCTTTTCACCTCCGCAAATAAAATCGTCTAATCATGCTCAGAAAACAAGGTAAAACAGCGTCTCAGTATTGAAGGGGTGAAGAACGCGACAGATATCACTGAGATTAAGGGTTAAACGAGGTGAGCTAGCAAAGCAGGAGATGGACAGAAGGAATAAAGTGAAGAAACTGATGACGATTATCCATGCAGCGCCGTAACATCGAGAAGACAACGAAGACCAAAGCCAGAAGAAAAAAAAGAGAAACGCACTGAATAAAACTAATGACGATTCAGATTCCAATGAAGAGCATCAACGACCAACGAAAGCTTTGTCAATAGGTTCACGGAGATATTACTAGACGGGATTGGTTTGGGTAATGCTGGCCTATACGTATACATTACTAGCCTACTATCTCACTACTACTGCACTAACCTGCCTGTTTGTCTGCCTGCCTCCTTCCCAGCTTGTCTATCTCTGCCCTGGCTTTGGGTAATGATGGGGTTACATACACATACAGCACTCTTACTACACTACCCTGCCTGCCTGCCTCTCTGCTTGTCATCTCTACTACGCTACCCTGCTTGCTTGCCTGCCTACCTCTGCCTGCCTGTCTATTTTATGTAGGATAGGAAGCTGGACAAAGGCAACATAAAACGAGAGAGAAAAAAAAAGGTTCACTACGTTGCCAGTCCCTCTGCAGGTCCGAGAGATGAAGAATAAAAAATAAAAAAAAGGCGAAAAATGTCTTGAAACCTCCCTCCTAAATGAAGTCAAGTCGTAGGAAGTTGGAAATACAGAAGCAGCCTCTCCTCTGGTTGCCTGTCTACCTGTCTGCCTGCTTGTCTGTCTACCTGTTTGCCCGCCTATCTACCTGTCTGCCTGTATTCCTGCCTGTCTGCCTGCCTGCCTATCTATCTGCCTATCTGTATTCCTGCCTGCCTGCCTGCCTGCTTGTCTACCTGTTTTTTCCTGCCTCTGCATGAATTTTCTCATTATATTATGTAAGTGGGAAGCTTCAAGGCGCTTCCAAGTCTGAATGGGATGATTTTCAGTATTTTTTTTTTATTTTTTTTCTCTTTCTCTTTTTCTTTCTTTCTTTCGCGAGACAATTAGCGTGTTTTTTTTTTTTTTATTCCAAATTTGTTTTCTAATATCGAGTCTTCCTCCTTTGTGCGTTTAGGAGGAGGAGGAGGAGGAGGAGGAGGAGGAGGAGGAGGAGGAGGAGGAGGAGAAGAAGAAGAAGAAGAAGAAGAAGAAGAAGAAGAAGAAGAAGAAGAAGAAGAAGAAAGAAGAAGAAAAAGAAAAAGAAAAAGAAAAAGAATAATAAGAAAAAGACGAACAAGAAAAAGAACAAGAACAAGAAGAATAAGAACAAGAACAAAAATAAAGAACAAAGAAAAGAAATAGAGAAAGAAAGAAGAGGAAGAAGAGGAAATATAGAAGAAGGAAAGGGAAAGAAACTAGTAACAGTAGTAGTAATAGTAGTAGTAGTAGTAGTAGTAGTAGTAGTAGTAGTAGTAGTAGTAGTAGTAGTAGTAGTAGTAGTAGTAGAAGTAGTAGCAGCAGCAATAGGAGAAGCAGTGTGCATTCTCGTGTGTGTGTGTGTATGTGTGTGTGTGTGTGTGTGTGTGTGTGTGTGTGTGTGTGTGTGTGTGTGTGTGTGTGTGTGTGTGTGTGTGTGTGTGTGTGTGTGTGTGTTTCCGTTGAGTGCGTGCGTTTACAAGTGCGTGTGCGTGTATGTGTGTGTGTGTGTGTGTGTGTGTGTGTGTGTGTGTGTGTGTGTGTGTGTGTGTGTGTGTGCGTGCGTTGATTTGCGTATATATGTGTATGAGAATACGTGAACTAACCAGGAGTGATGGCAAGGTCTGCGTCGTTCCAGGAGTGCCAGGTGGCGGTGGGGGCGTGTGGGGGTGGCGCTCCACACACACGCCACACCTGCGCGGGCACCACCACCTGCACACCGCCCACGTGCACGCCGCCCCGGGTCGCGCGCCACAGCTGCTCTGAGAACCTCGCGAAGGACACCTGTGGAGGAGGAAGGTGCGGTGAGGTGAGGCGATGAGGCGGGAAGGGAACGAATTACTAAGAGGAAGTGATGAATACATGAATTAATACAGAATGGAGAGTATAAATGAAGGGAGTGAGGGAGGGAGGGAGGGAGGAAGGAAGGGATAAAGAGAGGGAGGAATAAAGGAAGGAAGGAAGGAAGGAATGGAAGAATTAAAGGAGGGAAGGAGCGAGGGAGGGAAGAATAAAGGAAGGAAGGAAGGAAGGAAGGAATGGAAGGAGAAAGGAAGGAAAGAAGAGAGAAAAGGCAAAAAAGGAGAAAAAAAAAATGAAAATCGATCAATATCAAGAAAAGAAAAGTAATGAAACTATAAACACAACAATGTAAATATACCAATTTGATAAAAACACTTCACACACACACACACACACACACACACACACACACACACACACACACACACACATAAAAAATAACAAAAAATAGAGGAAAAATAACCACAGACATGACAAAGAGAAAAAAAGAAAGAAAAAAAAAAACCCCAACGAGGAAGGGAATGAAAACGAAAGGGGTGTGACTCAATGGACGAAAAAGAACCAAGACGAGGCACCAGTTACTCATGATTAATCCTTTTTAGAGACACACTCAGCAACACGTTGACAGTAGTAGTAGTAGTAGTAGTAGTAGTAGTAGTAGTAGTAGTAGTAGTAGTAGTAGTAGTAGTAGTAGTAGTAGTAGTAGTAGTAGTAGTAGCATATTGTTAGTTAGTTAAGGATTGGTAATATTTATCTTTTTAGTTTTCCTCTCTCTCTCTCTCTCTCTCTCTCTCTCTCTCTCTCTCTCTCTCTCTCTCTCTCTCTTTTCCAAGTCAAGCAGAACGTGGGTAGCATTCTTGAAGGACAGTGATGCACACACACACACGCACACACACACACACACACACACACACACACACACACACACACACACACACACACACACACACACACACATACAGGGGGCGTGGCGTGGCGTGGCGTGGCGTGGCTTGGCTCGCAGCGGTGGTGGATGCATACATAGAACTCGCCAGGTGGAACTAATAGCCAAGAAGCTCAGGTAGGTTGGCCGATTTGCTTCTAGGAGACACACACACACACACACACACACACACACACACACACACACACACACACACACACACACACACACACACACACGTCCCAAACTTTCCCTTCTTTTCCTTCGTCTTCACTTCCTGCGGGACAAGAGGAAAGGAGATGGAAAGTGAAAGGAAGGGAAAAACAGATGGAAGGGAAAGGAAGAGAAGAGAACACAGTGGAAGACAGGTTGATAAAGGAGTAGAAAAGGAAGTAGATGATGAGGAGAAAGAAGAAAGAGGAGAAACGAGGATAAAAAATTAAAAAGTGAGGAGAAAGGAAGAGAAGATACAGTATGAATGGGGAGGAAGAGTGGAGAAGAGAGAGAAAAAATAAAAATGGACGAAAGAGAAAGGAAGGGGAAAGAAGGGAAAGGTTTAGAAGGAAACGAAAGGTAAGAGTAGGAGGTATAGAAGTGATGAAAGGAAAAAGATGTGGGATTAAATAAAAAAAAAAGAGAGAATAGGAAGGGAGGGAGAGAGAGGGAGGGTAACAATGTAAAATGCTTCATCTCATCCTATCCCCCTGTTAGTGACGTCTTAAAAAAAAAAAAAAGGTAAATTCTATATCTCGCTGAACAAGATATACTGTCTCTCACTCCTTATTCTGTCCACCTCCCTAATGCAAGAGTCAACCAGCACTTTAAATCATTCACCTCTCTTATTGGTAAATTCCGAAACTCTCTCCACCTTCCTATGACTTGAACTCTTTTATGAGAGTTTTCAAGACATTTAAGTTTTGGGCCTTTTTTACAGTCTTTGTTCTCTTTAACCAGTGACCATCTTACGTAAAAAAACATCTACACATCAACGTTTTATTAAGCTTAATGAAAGGCTGAGGCGGTTGGAGGGTTAAAAGAGACATCACGGAAACTCACACGGGCCACTATACTGTAAGGAGGCGGAACAGACTTCACGTGACCGAAGCCAAGACCTGACAGACCAAAAAGCGGAGGCGAGACCGGGGAGGAACACGATCACACAAAGAATGCACCAAGGTAATCAGGGAGAGAAAAAATGAGAAAACTGAGAAAAGAGAGAGAGAGAGAGAGAGAGAGAGAGAGAGAGAGAGAGAGAGAGAGAGAGAGAGAGAGAGAGAGAGAATTTTAACAGCTTTCAATTATTTTTCTTTGGTTAATTTATTTCTTCCCTACAGAATTTTGTTATCATCGTATTAAAACTTCCTTTTCTTTGTTTCTTCTCTTTTTATGTTGATTTTTCTTCTCCCGTCTTTCTGTTCTTCCTTCACTCCCACTCACTAATCCAACACACACACACACACACACACACACACACACACACACACACACACACACACACACACAAACAGTCCCACGGAACCTCATGACATCTGTTACCGTAATACCGCGACTGTGGGTGCTATCTAGGAGGAGGAGGAGGAGGAGGAGGAGGAGGAAGAAGGACCACACCACACCACCACACAGTAATGAAGACCCGGGACCCGCCACAGCCACAGCGGGTAATTAAAGAAAACGGTATACGTGCGTCGTGAGGAGGACGAGGAGCGGGAAGACGAGGAGCGGGAGGGTCATGATGAGACTCCTCCTCCTCCTCCTCCTCCTCCTCCTCCTCCTCCTCAGGGACTATTCACGGTTCACGGACTTTGGGGTAGATTTCCAGTTGTGGTCCGCTTTTTATGCATGTCTCCCTCTTCCGTTTTCTTTCACGAGGGGCTCACGGGGGACCTGCGGTGAGTTTAGGGAGAAATATCCACTTGTAGTGTTACTGATACTGCTGCTGCTGCTGTTGCTGATGATGATGATAATGATGATAATAATGAACAACAACAACAACAACAGCAGCAACAGCAACAACAACAACAACAACAAACAACTGCAACTACAATAATAAAAACAAAGCAACAAACGAAGAAAGACAAGAACAAGAACAGCAACAACAACAACAAAAGGAAACCAAAACAAACAAACAGACAAGAAACAACAATAACACCACCACCACCACCACCACCACCACCACCACCAACAACAACAACAACAACACCAACAACAACAATTAAAGACAAACCTACAAAAACAAACACAAACAAAACAAAACACAAAAACACCACCACCACCACCACTACCACCGCTACTTAAGTCTGATATAGTGGGAGGGTGGGGGGCGGCCATCCACTATTATACGGCTTCTTGACTCATAACGGGATGCAGAAGGGATGGAATGCCACTGAAGTATTTAAACTAGATGTGGTCATTTGAGGAACGCACGTGTTTAGGCTTAGCTGGCGTCTTGGTGGGCTAGTGAGGGCATGAAGGGACGGGGAGGGGCGAATTGAGGGTATGAGAGGGAAAAGGTGGGGCAAGTGAGGGGGCAATGAAAGGGACTTGTTTGTGTAGTAGATAGATGGATAGGTAGATAGAGACAGATGGATGGATAGGTAAGTACATAGATAGATAGACTGACGGATAGATAAATAGATAGATAGATAGATATTTGCTATAGTATGTTGTTTGCTATAGAAATTTGCAAGTTTGTAGAGGTGGTTTGTTTAAGGAGGGAGAAGAGGAGGAGGAGGAGGAGGAAGAGGAGGAAGAGACATACCTGATAATAAAATAATAATAAAAAATAATAATGAGGATAAAGAAATTAAAGAAAAGAAAAAAGATACGCAAGCACTAGAACAAGAACAAAGAAAACGGGAATAAGAGCAACAAGACGATAATGAAACCAACAGAAGTGAAGATTAGTATAAAACCGACCAAGTGGAAGAAATAAGGACGAGCAAGGCACCTCATTTTTTTTTCTATCCTTTTTTCTTATTTTCTTATTTTTTCATCTATTTTCCCCAACCCCTAAGAAATATTCACGGAGAAACAATAACTTCTCGCTGAAGAATTATTATTACAACATGGAAGACGAAGCATACGTGAACAAGAAAAGGGATCTAGTATATAAAAGAACTAATAACATTCATTCACAACATCTAAAACTACATAATACTAATACTAATAGCCTACAACACACACGCACACACTAAAAAAAAAAAAAAAAAAAAAAAAAAGAATGATAAAAGTGACAAGAAAGACGTAGGTAGGTGAATGTGTAGTGAAGATCGTGAGAACAGGTCTGCGGGATGAAAGATCAAGATTAAGCGAGTTTCCTTCCTTGTCCCACCTGGTTTGGCATTCCCTCCCTTCCCTCTCTCCCTCCCCACCGTCACACCAACACCACACCACTCTCCTCTCCTTCACACCACCACACTATAACCACCTCTCTCTCTCTCTCTCTCTCTACCAACACCACCACATCCCTGACACTACCTCCACCTTCAGACACCCGCCTTAGCGTTCTCTCCTCCCACAGTGTCCTCGCCAACTCACGATAGGATGCTGCTAACTAGAGAGGAAGGAAGACAACATTGCAACGGTGTAACATTTAATTCTCGTCTGATGTTGTAGAGAAATCAAGAGGGGAAGGTTATTATCAGTTCTTCAGCTTAGTAGTAGTGGTGGTGGTGGTGGTGGTAGTAGTAGTGATAGTAATGATGATGATGATAGTGAAGAGAAATGGTAATGAAAAAAAGGAATATGGAAGAGAAGACAAAAAAAAAAAGTGAAGACGAAAATATAATAAAGATGAGAAAGAAAACAAAAGACGATCAGCTAACTTATAAGGAAGAGAAGACGAAAAAAAAAAAAAAAATAAATAAGGTAAAGACGAAAATATAATGAAGAAAGAGACAATCAGTTATCAAGGTTCATATAAAATTTCTTGTCCTCCTTACATAAACACGACAATTATATATTCAGTTACTCCGTTCCGACTGGTAGCTGGAGACAGGAAGGGACGCGGATGTTGTCTGTAGCACCAGTAGAAGTAGCGGTAGGTAGGCTTCATACACATCGGTGACATCATAAACTTCAAGAAAAAAAAACAAACAAACTGGATATTGAAAGAAGGGACAATACGAACTTCTTGTTTTATGTAAGAGGAGAAAACTGGCCAAGGAAAACAGAAAGAGTAAAAGGAAGAAGGAGTAAAAGGAAAAAAAAAGGTGCTTCACTCAAATAGGTAAATGCAAATAGGTAAATAGGTAAATAGAAATGGGTAAATAGGTAAATAGTCTGAGTAAACACCACCATTGAGGCAGACGCACTATCACACAGCCTACCAGCACCATCACC
>NC_059271.1:5840000-5842500 GCF_017591435.1 Portunus trituberculatus | reverse complement strand
AGAGAGAGAGAGAGAGAGAGAGAGAGAGAGAGAGAGAGAGAGAGAGAGAGAGAGAGACATTTAACTGACAAAAGAACGCAAGGAAGAAAGGAAGAAAAAATAAGAAAAGTTTGAAATATGAGAATGAAAAGCAACAAAAGAAAAAGAAAAAGAAGAAAAGAAAAATGAAGAGAAGATGGAATAAGATACAAAATAAAGAAAGAAGGGAGAAGCAAATGAGATAAAGACTGAATAAGAGAGAGAGAGAGAGAGAGAGAGAGAGAGAGAGAGAGAGAGAGAGAGAGAGAGAGAGAGAGAGAGAGAGAGAGAGAGATCTAAGACTCCGCTGAGGTATACACAACCACAGCACAACTCGTCTTTTGTCTCTGTGTATGGTATAAGGTTGCCGAAGCAGGACTGAGTTACATCTTCCAGCCTCCTTTTCCTTTTATCCTCCTCCTCCTCCTCCTCCTCCTCCTCCTCCTCCTCCTCCTCCTCCTCTCGCTTACCTTTTCCTGCCCCTTTATTCTCCTCTCCTCTCTTTCTCCTTTCTTTGCTCTATTTTCTTCTTGATCTCTTTATATTCTTGATCTATACATATTTTTCTTTTTTCTCTCTCTCTCTCTCTCTCTCTCTCTCTCTCTCTCTCTCTCTCTCTCTCTCTCTCTCTCTCTCTCTTCTTCTCTCTCTCTGCTCTATATTTGTCTTTCCTCCACTCCCCTCCAACACACACACACACACACACACACACTCTCTCTCTCTCTCTCTCTCTCTCTCTCTCTCTCTTCTCTATAGTAATTTCTTCCTTTCTTTTTCTTCCATCGCTTCCCTTTAAGAACTCTACTTTTCCTCCCCTCCCCTTCCCTCCCCTCCCCTTCCCTTCCCTTCCTTCCTCTTCCCTTCCTTTCTCTTCCTTACCCTCTCCTCCCATCCTCTTCCACTTCACTTCCCTTTCCTGTTCTGCTCTCCTATCAACGACTATTTTCCTTCCTATCACTTCTCCTCCTCCTCCTCAACCTCCTCCTCCTCAACCTCTTCCTCCTCCTTTTTCCTTGCTTCTTCCTCCTCTTCTTTTCTTCCTTTTCTTCTTCTACTTTTCCTCTTGTATGTTAATTAGACTTTCCAGAGAGAGAGAGAGAGAGAGAGAGAGAGAGAGAGAGAGAGAGAGAGAGAGAGAGAGATGGATAAGGGATGTCTGGTCTGGCGTTCGTTGTGGTTGAAATTCGATATCTACGTTGATGTTGTTTTTTTTTTTTATCGTTCTTTATTCCGTCGTTTTGTCTACCCTCTCTCTCTCTCTCTCTCTCTCTCTCTCTCTCTCTCGTGTAGACAAATTAGGGCAGCAGGAGGAAAGAATGTCCGCTATGTCTCATTAAATCCGGATCGTTTTATAAGGAATTTTACGGCAAAGATAGGAATGGAGAGAGAGAGAGAGAGAGAGAGAGAGAGAGAGAGAGAGAGAGAGAGAGAGAGAGAGAGAGAGAGAGAGAGAGAGAGAGAGAGAGAGAGAGAGAGAGAGAGAGAGAGTGTGTGTGTTTACGTCATGAATTCAAACACACACACGGACACAGGGCAGCTGCAAGAAGGTATCAGGCTTGTACGAGACGCGCATACCTTTGTTCACATGTTATTTCGATCTGCAAAGGTATCTAATCTTGTCTTAAATCCACCTGTTGTTTCTTTGATATTCTTTTAAATCCAACTGTTAACTCTCTAATCTTGTTTTTCCTAGTCTTTTTCCGTGTTTCTCAGTCTTCCTCAGTCTTCCTCAGTCTTTATCAATCTTTCGCAGTCTTCAAAAGTCTTCTTCAGTCTTTCTCAGTCTTCAAAAATCTTCCTCAGTCTTTCTCAATCTTCCGCAGTCTTCAAAAGTCTTCCTCAGTCTTTCTCAGTGTTCAAAAATCTTCCTCAGTCTTTCTCAATCTTCCGCAGTCTCCAAAAATCTTCCTCAGTCTTCAAAAGTCTTTCTCAGTCTTCCTCAGTCTTCAAAAGTCTTTCTCAGCCTTCTTCAGTCTTTCCTTAGTCTTTTCTCTGTCTTCCTCAATCTTTCCTCAGTCTTCCTCAGTCTTTCTTCAGTCTTTTCCCGTCTTCCTCATTCTAAATCGTCCTGTTGACTCTACACTGATAAACCTGATCACACACAGTCTATTCTAAACATTTTTTTTTTTTCAATTCAACTTTACAGAGAACACTTTACACTTTCTTATTTGTCCTCTCCTTATCATCAACCTTAAGAAACTAGTAAAAAAAAAAAGAATAAAATCAAGCTTCTTATAACCTTCACCTCACTTTAAACACCTCAGTCACATCTTTTAAACCTACGCTTCTCTAACTAATCTTCTCTGGTAAAGGATATGTGTGATCCGTTTTTTTTTTTTAACTGAATTTTACCGAGAACATTTTACAACTCTTATAACCTTCACCTCGCTTTAAACACCTCAATCACATCTTTTAAACCTACACTTCTCTAACTAATCTTCTCTGGTAAAGGGGTATGTGTGATCTTTTTTTCAATTAAATT
>NC_059271.1:5830000-5835000 GCF_017591435.1 Portunus trituberculatus | reverse complement strand
TGATTCCCGCCCACCACACCCAGCTAGCCAGCGCCGTAGAGGAGTAGACAGGCGTGGTGGTGGTGGTAGTAGTAGTAGTAGTAGTAGTAGTAGTAGTAATAGTAGTAGTGTTAGTATTATTATTATAGTAGTAGTAGTAGTAGTAGTAGTAGTGATGATAGTAGTATAGTAGTAGTAGTAGTAGTAGTAGTAAAAGTGATGGTAGTAGTAGTAGTAGTAGTAGCATTTTTCTTTGTTGTTACTATTGTTATTGTTGTAGCAGCAGAAGATTAGTAGTAAAAGCGATGGTAGTAGTAGTAGTAGTAGTAGTAGTAGCAGTAGTAGTAGCAGTTGGAGAAGCAGTAGTAGTTGTGGTGGTGGTAGTGATGGTGGCGGTGGCGTCGCAGCAGCAGCAGCAGCAGCAGTGGAGGTGGCCACGCGTCCACACAGAGCCGCTCGCCGGAAGAAGATTAACCACTAAGTGTTCGGAGGTGGCAGGTGTAGAGGGGGGGAGGAGCAGGGGAGGAACAACGTCCGTTCTGGCGGAGGAAGAGAAGGAGAACGAAGAGGAGGAGGAGGAAGAGGAGGAGGAGGAGGAGGAGGAGGAGGAGAGCAAGGCGTGCGTCAGCTTTGTGTGAGAAGCACGCCGCTCCTGTACCTGTTGCTCTTCTTCAGCTAGCTTTGTCTCTGTCCAACCGTCCCCTCCCCCACACCATTCTCTCTCTCTCTCTCTCTCTCTCTCTCTCTCTCTACACGTACAACACCATCCATCTTATCCAATTCACTTTCACAGAACAGTCACAAGAGAACACGGCGGTCAGCAGGAACTATACAGAGACGCTGTCCCTCCAGCAGTGTATACAACAAACACGTCAGCCTCAGTGAGAATCTTTAACCACAATCCTGAAGTCAGAGAGGAGTGGAAATGAGCACACCTTGACACAAAATTCTCAACTCACACCACCTTTCTCGTGTAAACTTCCAATGCTTTGCTTCAGATCGACACAAGCACCGTATTTTTTCACTCTAAGCTAAGTGGCAGAAAGACGCGTATTCTTATTCTCTTCAATACTGGGACTCATTTTTTACCTTGATTTTTGTGTACGACTAAACGATTTTACTTGCATTAGGAAAGGTCTATGGAGGCCAAAAAGATAAATGGCCAGAGTCTTTACTATTCTAATCCCAACATGTGCTTCTGAACCTTTATAAAATCGCCAAAATAGTGACCCGAATGAATAAGAAAAAGCGTCATAGTACTGAAGGGGTCGCCAAAATGATTAGGAAAACGCGGCATGGTACTGAAGCTTCATCGTTTTATAAGAGGTGATTTATCGAGATCCTATCAACGGTGTATAGGATCCTTATTCAAATATCATTAAACTCATGAAAACACCATTGGGGTGGTACAGTGGAACTATGCGCGCTTTGGGGTCCAACGGCTTTCCAAGCGCACGGGTTCGAATCCTGTCCACGGTCCGAGTGTAGGTTGGGCTTCCTCACTCAGGGTAACGGTTTCCTAGCGGGTGGGCTTTGAGATAGGAGGTACCCAAAAAAGTATCCCCTTTAGCCCAGAAATTCCCGTGAAAAGCCCAAATGGTATAAATAAAAACAAAACAAAACAAAAACTCACAAGATGGAAACGTTCGAATGATAAAAAAGAAAACAATACGAAGCAGAGAGCGAAAGAGAGAGGCCGTATCCCAAGAGACACTAGCTGGAGAGGAGACACAGATGACAGAAAAGAAAGAAATAGCAGCAGCAGATATGTTGCTCCTAACGTTGCTATTAATAATGCCTGCTGAAACTTACTAGAAATACGAAACATCAGGACAAAACAAACGGATGATAGATGAGGAGAGGAAAGAGAAGCGATAAATGGTGAATACAAGGAACACATAACGCACTTTATACTTCATGTCTAGTTAATGCAAAAAAAAGAAGAGAAAAGTGAAAATGTGACGACGAAGTATTAAGAGCAGGATCAAGCAAGAAACAGGTGGAGAGGTGAGAAGTACAATAACAATACAATAAACGAATAAAAGAAGAAATAGAGGAGGGAGAAAATAATGAAGAATTAAAAGCAAGATCAAGAAAAGGTGGAAAGGTGAGAAGAAGAATAACAGTACAATTAAGGAAAGAAAGAAAGAAGAAGAAGAAGAAGAAAAAAAAAAAAAAGAAGGTGAAATTGTAAAGAAAGATGAAGAGCAGGATCAAGAAATAGGTGGAAAGGTGAATAGAACAGCAACAATGCAACAAACGAATAAAAGAAGACGAAGAAGAAGAAGAAGAAGAAGAAGAAGGGAGGCGAAGATGTGATAAAGGACTAAAAAGCAGGATCGGGAAACAGGTGAAGAGGTGAAAAGAACAAAAAAAAAAAGAACAATACTAATATAAAAGAAACGAAATAATGAAAAAAAAAAAAGGGCAAAGTGTTAAGAACGTTATCAATCTGACACGGCGTCTTTGTTAGGCACTGATTGTTATTGCTGATGATTACGATGATCAATGGAGAACAGTGACAAAGGAGGAGGAGGAGGAGGCAATTTCTAGCACTAACAAAACCTCGTGTACTTAATGATGTTTACGATACGAAAGAACACAGCCATTAACCTCCCGACTACCATGACGCGTTTCCATATTCATTCTGCTTACTATTTGGTGATTTTATACAGCTTCAGAAACTTGTGTTGGTGGATTAAAATAGTGAAGACTGTGGCCATTAATCTTCTGACCTCCATATAGACCCTTCCTAAGGTCAATACAATGGTCTTATCGTACACAAATCTCAAGTTAAAAATGAGTTCCAGTACTAAACGGGTTAAACAGTCACCATCACCACCACCACTATCACCACCATCACCATCACCACCACCATTATCACTACCACAATCGCCACTATTAATACCAACATCCACCACCATCCACCACCCACCACTGCCTCCCCATGACGGCTCCTCCTCCATCCATCACCTACCTCCACCACCACCACCACCACCACCACCACCATTCTGTAATTACTGACGGTGATATGAAACTCAATACACAGTGAAAAGTGAGGGAAATTGTGGTTAATGCCGCGGTTATTGACACCTACACACACTCAAACACACACACACACACACACACACACACACACACACACACACACACACACACACACACACACACGGGGGCCATTACTAATGATGGTGATGACTGTCGTGGTCTGTGCGTGGGAAGTAGTAGTAGTAGTAGTAGTAGTAGTAGTAGTAGTAGTAGAAGAAGAAGAAGAAGAAGAAGAAGAAGAAGAAGAAGAAGAAGAAGAAGAAGAAGAAGAAGAAGAAGAAGGAAAACAAGAACAAGAAGTACAACAACAACAACAACAACAACAACAACAACAACAACAAAAGAAAAAAGAAAAAGTAGTAGTAGTAGTAGTAATAGTAGTAACAACAGCAGCAATAATAATAGAAGCAGCAGTAGTAGTAGTAATAGTAGCAGCCGCAGCAGTAGTAGTAATAGCAGCAGCAGCAGTAGTAATGGCAGCAGCAGTAGTAATGGCAGCAACAGCAGCAGTAAATATCAAGCTGGTAGAAGAGAAAATAGTTAAACAAATAGCAGTGGTAGTAGAAGTGGTTGCAACTTCAATAGTAGTAGTAGTAGAACATGAACTGCCAGTGATAGTAGAGACAGCTGTGGCGGTGGCAGTGATGGCGGCGGTGGTGGCGGTAGCGGCGATGGTGGTGGTGGTGGTGGTGGTGGTGGTGGTGGAGCACAGGGAGGTAATGGCTCTGGTGACATGCGGCTCAGTGCGAGGCGGCGGTAGAAAGTTGACCACTGACAACACGACCAAGACTAGTGAACGAGCTGTAAAATGACGACCAACGCGAACACAGGGCGAGTAGTGGTGGTGGTGGTGGTGGTGGTGGTGGTTTGTAGTGGTAGTAGTAGTAGTAGTAGTAGTAGTAGTAGTAGTAGTAGTAGTAGTAGTAGTAGTAGTAGTAGTAGTAGTAGTAGTAGTAGTAGTAGTAGTAGTAGTAGTAGTAGTTAGTAGTAGTAGTAGTGGTACAAAAGGGAGAAAAGGAAAGAAAGTTTTGTATCAGTAACCAAAAATAATGACAAAAAGAGAAAAAAAGGAGACAAAACTAAAAACTATAAACATTACATACAACAACAACAACAACAACAACAACAACTGCTACTACTACTACTACTACTACCACTAATACTAACACCACTACTATTACTACGTACAGTACATTAATGAAACAAATATTTCAACACCCTCTCCCTCTCTCTCTCTCTCTCTCTCTCTCTCTCTGGGGGCGGCACGGGAGGAGGGGGGGAGGTAGGGCGTTCCCCTCCTCGGCGCCGGAGTCACGCTTACGTCCTTCAAATCAGAGTAAAACGTTGCTTCTCCACCACAAACTTCTCCCCTACTCCCTCCCCCTTTCCTCCACCCCTCTCCCCCTCCTCCACTTTCCTCCTCCCTGCGCCACTCCACCTCTTTCCCGCTCCCTCATACACTCCTCCCACTTTTGTTCAACTGTGCTCCTCCTCCTCCTCCTCCTCCTCCACTTCTTCCATCATGCTTTTTCCATTAGTTTCCAAGATTCTTTTCCTCCTTTCCATTTACTTGTCTTTATTTACCTCTTCTTTCCTCCCTTCTATTTATTTCTTTATTCTCTCGAGTCTTTCCTTCTCTTTCTTCACATTTTTCCTCATGTTTTTCCATTAATATTCAAGTTTCCTTCCTCTTTTTTTTTTCTCTACCTCTTCTTTTCTTCCCTCCATTTCTTTCTTCACTCTCTCCTACTCCTCCTCCTCCTCCTCCTCTCTTCTTTCTTCCTTCCTTCAACACTCCACCTTCTACAAGTACGCACCTCCCTCCCTCCACCTTTTTCTTCCTCCATTTCTTCCCTCCTTCTCTCCTCCCCTCGAGCGTTATTATTTTACCTCCCTCCTTTCCCTCCCCAACTCCTCCACCTGTTCCCTCCCTCCCTCCCTCCCTCCCTCCCTCTCTCGCCCCCTTCAACACC
>NC_059271.1:5810000-5815000 GCF_017591435.1 Portunus trituberculatus | reverse complement strand
CTACTACTACTACTACTAAACAACAACTGTTACTACTACCACTACTACCATCACTGCTATCTTCATAACTATTACAACTATTACTACTATTACTACTGTCAGCTGTGTTATAGTAAAAGCCTAAAATGTATACCTCTCTCTCTCTCTCTCTCTCTCTCTCTCTCTCTCTCTCTCTCTCTCTCTCTCTCTCTCTCCGCGTTTTGTAACATGCTAGACAAAATGGAGACTTCATTCCTTCCTGGTAGTAGTAGTAGTAGTAGTAGTAGTAGTAGTAGTAGTAGTAGTGCAGCAGTTCTAGGGGATATTGACGTTTTTATTTACATGTTTCTTTCTTTTTTTCTTTTTTTTTTTTTTTTTTTTGCAACTCCGACCCCGTCACACACACACACACACACACACACACACACGTCACTGGCTGCCAACGCTATGTGATCACTGACCACTTTCCACTATTCTATTTAACCTTCGAACACTACCACCACTACCACCACCACCACCACTTCAACTAACAGCCTTGGGACCACCTGACCACAACTAACACTATTAACACTCTCACCACAACTGCCTACCACCACCATCACCACCACCACTACGATCCGGCCTTCCTAACGGGCTCACTAAACAAGCACGAAAGTTTTGAGTCTCCACAGGCTTTAACTTCATTGGTTGGTTTACCCAGTTTGGTGAGCAGTGTGGGTGTGGTGATGGGAGTGGCGGGAGTGATGGTGTGTGATGCTGGATGGTGATGCATACGTAATAGTACTAAGAAGGGATGGGTTTTTGGAAAGTGTGATGAATCGTGGTGAGGGGACTAAATGGTGGTGGTGGTGGTAGTAGTAGTAGTAGTAGTAGTAGTAGTAGTAGTAGTAGTAGTAGTAAAAACAATAGTTCAAAGCTGAAGGAGAAAATCTTGAAGAAAACGAGAACCATAAAACACGGAGGTCATACTATCTTATTTTCTCTCTCTCTCTCTCTCTCTCTCTCTCGTACGTCACTGTCACACGCTCTCCTTTTGAAGAAATGAACACAAGCTGGATCACGTTATGAGGAAATTTACATCCCACTTTCTCCACAGTGATATTGCACAAAGAACGCAATTAAAGAACACATATATGAAAAAAAAAAGTCACTCCAATTTTTATGTGCTAATTCACCAAGAACATATGAAACACGATTTTTTTTTTTTACTTTTTTTATATAGATTTGATACATTTTGATCATTATTGTGTACATTTCTAGCATTATCTGAAGTGTTCCTGTCATTTCTGCATGTTTTAATGTATTTTTCTTTCTGGTTTCTGTTTTAATCATCATTGTGTACATTTTAAACATTTTCTGAAGTGTTTTTCTCATCTGTGCATGTTTTACTTTACTTCTTTCGGGTTCACGTTGCATTTTCATCATTATTTTCCACATTTTATACATCATCTGAAGACAAGACAATTTTTCACAGTTTTCCCACAATTCACAACTTTTTTCTCTTATTTTTTTTCCTTTTCTTTTTAATATGACGTGCCAGATTATTTTTTTTTCTCTACATTTGTCACTTTTTTTTTCACTTCACTAATCTCTACTCCTTTTTTTTTTTCTGGGTTTACGTTCAGTTTCCCTATAGTCTGTCAGGGTTACAGCGGTACCTACTGACGAAGGACGCAGGAGTGGACGCCCTTCCTACCCTCGCACCGTGGCCAGGATTCCAACACGTACACCTTATATATATATGATCACTCGGTTCCCCCAAAGGTTATGCAGTCCTATTGATTAGTATTGATGCATTTTTAATCATTATTTTTCAGTCAACATCACTTTCATCAACGTCCTGGCCAGTTACTTTACCCGTCCAATACTGTTAACCACTTCAGTACTGGGACGCATTTTTACCATGAATTTGAGTACGGTTAGAAGATTAATAACCAGAGTTTTCACTATTCTAATCCCCTCATAAGTTTCTAAAGCTGTATAAAATCACCAAATAGCAACCAGAATGAATATGCAAACACGTCACAGCACTGAATGGGGTTAAATAGCAAGCTAGAGATTCAGTTACTCCCTCACCAGGCTTCTAACACTATCAAGTCCTTTATTTCACGTTTATTTCACTCCACTAGTTTGCTCCGATCCAGTCTTCCACCAGTGCGTTGAGAGAGAAGCCTCCTCCGCTGCACTCGAGTACGGCATACTTGTAACTTTGAATTGTAGTGGTTAATAGTGCAATTCTGCCGAGGATGGAGGGTGGTGCTCAGACTTCGTGACGCAGGAATTCAATAGGGAAGATAGAGACACACAGGCACACCAGCCGACACTCTTCGCTCCCCCTCCTCCCACATGTGCATCCAGAGAGAGAGAGAGAGAGAGAGGTATGGGAGTAATGATAAGTTGATTAATAGACAGAGAGATAAAGTGATAGATAGGCAGAAGATACAAAAAGATATATATACGTAGATAGAAAGATAAGATAGATGCGAATAAGTATAGATGAATAGAGTGAATACGAGTAAATAAATATAGATAGATAGAGATGAATAAATAGATGGATAAATGGTGATGGTTACACAGATAGATAGATAGATAGATAGATAGATAGATAGATAAAACACAAAAAAAGAGAAAAAGAAAGACAGACAAGAAAGACACAGATACAAATATAGACAGACAGACATACAGATACATAGACAGATGTATTAAAAAAAGAAGGCAAATAGAGAGCCAGGCAGACAGACAAGCACACACACACACACACAGACACACAGACAGACGGACAGGCAGGCAGAACTTTCAACAATAGAGGTGAAAATCAGCATAAAAGCCCACGAAAAGTTTCTTCATGGAATAAAAACGACCTTGCAAAGAGGAGGAAGAGATGACAGTAGTAGTAGTAGTAGTAGTAGTAGTAGTAGTAGTAGTAGTAGTAGTAGTAGTAGTAGAAGTAGTAGCTGGAGAAGAGGAGGAAGGAAAGGAAAATATAAAAGAAAATTGATAAAAAGACGAAAAGAAAATGAAGTAAAGAGAGAGAGAGAGAGAGAGAGAGAGAGAGAGAGAGAGAGAGAGAGAGAGAGAGAGAGAGAGAGAGAGAGAGAGAGAGAGAAAGTGGGAAGGGTACGTTGTCTCCTGTTGTTTTCTTCATATGGGAGAGAGAAAAAAAATAATAACTTTCATTTACTTTTACACACACGCACACCACTCTCTCTCTCTCTCTCTCTCTCTCTCTCTCTCTCTCTCTCTCTCTCTCTCCCTGATAGATTCTAAAGATTTCATTTCCTCTTCGTCGGTTCTTTTCTCAATTCTCAAACTTTCAGACTCTCCTCTTTTCCCTCTCTTTACATCTTTCCTCCCTCCCCTTCCTCTCCCACCTCCTCCTCTCTCCTGTGTCTCCCTTATCTCCTCTCTCTCTCTCTCTCTCTCTCTCTCTCTCTCTCTCTCTCTCTCTCTCTCTCTCTCTCTCTCTCTCTCTCTGCTATTGTGATCAGCTTCTTCCATCTCTGTCCTTTTACGAGAGAGAGAGAGAGAGAGAGAGAGAGAGAGAGAGAGAGAGAGAGAGAGAGAGAGAGAGAGAGAGAGAGAGAGAGATCGGTAGACAGGGAACATACACACCATTATAGAGATTTTGTACACACACACACACACACACACACACAATAGCATAAGTATTCACATTGTAAGGGAAGGTTATATTACTGAGAGAAAAAAAGAATGAAAGAAAGACAAAAAGAAAGACTGGGAAAAATTTACGTGTAACATTATCTTATAATTACTGAGAGAGAGAGAGAGAGAGAGAGAGAGAGAGAGAGAGAGAGAGAGAGAGAGAGAGAGAGAGAGAGATAATGAAACGATATTAAGGGAATGTTGATAATAAAATGGTCCTGTAAAAAGCAAGCAAGAACAATGAGAGTGTGAAGGATAAAAGAGAAATGAAAGAGAGAAAAGAATGATGTTGAAATGAGTCGAGCTAATGAACCAATTAAATGAAACAATAAGATTTGATAACACCATTGGAAAATACATATCCTTTTTGTTGGTAATTAGTTATTATTATTATTATTATTATTATTATTATTATTATTATTATTATTATTATTATTATTATTATTATCTTTATTACCATTAACACTATCATTATTATCATTGTAGTTGTTGTTTTTATTGTTTCATGAGTACTACTACTACTACTACTACTACTACTACGATCGCCATTACTTTTACTACTACCACCACTATTACTACTACTTCTACTTCTACTACTACTACAACAACAACAACAACAACAACAATAACAACTACCTCCACTACCACCACTACTAACACCATTACCACCACTACATCAAAAACTACTACCACTACCACTACTACTACCACTCACTGCAACAAAACCACCACCACTACCACCACTGCAACTATCTCTACTACCACTACCACTGCTAATACTCCAGCAATGCGGTTCATGCGTAATTAACACTGCATCTCCCTCTAAAAACAAACAGTAATATGGTGTAATAATATTCATGGGGAATCAAGCTATGCGAAAAATTGATGATTGAACGCCAGACTGAGTGAATGGTTGCCGGATTTAGTGAGTGAGTGAGTGAGTGAGTGAGTGAGTGAATGTGTGTGTGTGTGTGTGTGTGTGTGTGTGTGTGTGTGTGTGTGTGTGTGTGATTTAGTAAGTGAGTGAATGAGTGAGTGTGAGGGTGTCTGTGTGAGTGAGTGAACTGACAGACGCAGTGAGTGAGTGAGTGAGTGAGTGAGCGAGTGACAAACTAGCTGACTGACTGACCGACTGACTTACGTCCTTAACTGAATGCCTAATCTGTTAACTTAATCCTTTTCTACTTATTAACTGACTGACTGACTGACTGACTGACTGACTGACTGACGACTGACTGACTGACTGACTGAATGTGGAATGTAAAAAAAAACTTCAAATATGTTTCTGTCTTGGTTCAATGGCTAGAAATTTGACTCTCTCTCTCTCTCTCTCTCTCTCTCTCTCTCTCTCTCTCTCT
>NC_059271.1:5805000-5807500 GCF_017591435.1 Portunus trituberculatus | reverse complement strand
AGAAGGATAGGAGGAGGAGGAGGAGGAGGAGGAGGAGGAGGAGGAGGAGGACAAGGCTGATCATTACCTCTCATCTACTCTATTGTCATCTTTCCAACCACACGCGGGGTCACGATCTCTCTCTCTCTCTCTCTCTCTCTCTCTCTCTCTCTCTCTCTCTCTCTCTCTCTCTCGTGATTTAAATTTTGTAATGATAGAAGAAAGTGAGGATGATGATGATGGTGAAGAAGAAGAAGAAGAAGAAGAAGAAGAAGAAGAAGAAGAAGAAGAAGAAGAAGAAGAAGAAATAACAAGATAATAAACTACAGGAATGTTAAACTGAGGTTTGACAGGCATGTCAAAACCATTGCCAAGAAAGCCTCTCACAGGATCTCCGCTCTCAGAAGGATCGCCAGTTTCCTCGACAGGAAGGGGAGACTGCTGCTGTACAAGGCACAGGTGCGGCCCCACCTTGAATACGCAGCTCTCTCCTGGATGTCCTGTGCCGCCACACACAGAAGGAGACTGGACAGCATCCAACGCCGCGCCATACGGCTAGTAGATGCTGCACTACCACCTCACCCAGAGCCTGAGCGTCCCTTGATTCACTGGAACACCGCAGAGACGTGGCGGCGATCGTAGTGTTCCATAAGGCACAGGTGCAAAGAGTGCCACATCTGGCAGGGCTGCGTCATCCTCTAAGAGTCACCGCACGGAGCACGAGAACGGTGCTCAATGGTGGTGACGCCGTAGAGGTGCCGCGATCCCACGGGTGTCAGCATCAACGCACCTTCGCAGGACGCGTCTCCAGGATGTGGAACTTGTTCACGGCCGCGGTGCCTCACGTCCAGGAGATGAACACTCACAGTGTCAAACTGATGGCACATAAGTGGAGACAGACACTGCCAACTCCTCTGACACTCTTTGTGACGTGACACTCAGTGTAGTGAAGTGAAACGAATAGTGCTCCATTTACATGCTGACCATCTTGTATATTATCTATTTTTAAGTCTTGTAAATATTGTAGAGAAATAGATTGTAGTACCCTTAGAATAGGTAGCACACGACAGTGCGCCTTTGGGTACATGTTCTCTCTCTCTCTCTCTCTCTCTCTCTCTCTCTCTCTCTCTCTCTCTCTCTCTCTGTAATGACAATACTAAGGTTTTTTCTGTCCAAGCAACAACAACAACAACAACAACAACAACAACAACAACAACAACAACAACAACAAAAAAGATTCCTGTAATTATTTTTTCTCTTATTTTTTCTCTGTAGCTTTTGGAATTAATCGGAAGTTGTGATGATGGGAGGAGGAGGAGGAGGAGGAGGAGGAGGAGGAGGAGGAGGAGGAGAAGAAGAAGAAGAAGAAGAAGAAGAAGAAGAAGAAGAAGAAGAAGAAGAAGAAGAAGAAGAAGAAGAAGAAGAAGAAGAAGAAGAAGAAGAAGAAGAAGAAGAAGAAGAAGAAGAAGAAGAAGAAGAAGAAGAAAAGAAGAAGAAGAAGAAGAAGAAGAAGAAGAAGAAAAAGGAGAATGATGATGATGATGATGAAGAAAACGATGGTCCTTTAATAATAACTTTTCCTATCACGTTTTATCAGTCATCATTATCATCATCATCATCATCATCATCATCATCACTATCACCACCACCACCACCACCACCATCACGAGAACTTCACTACCAAACTACTCACAAACACAAATTCTCTCTCTCTCTCTCTCTCTCTCTCTCTCTCTCTCTCTCTCTCTCTCTCTCTCTCTCTCTCTCTCTCTCTCTCTCTCTCTCTCTCTCTCTCTCACATTCATTCGAGTTGCTTTCTCTTCTTCCTCTTATCATCTCTCACTTCCTCTTCTTCCTTCCTTCTTTCGTATTTTCCTCCATTAATCCTCCTCTCCTTATCTTCCTTCTTCTTATCCCTTGCTTCTCTTTCCTCTCATTTCCTTCCCTTTACCTTGTCTTCCTTCCTCTCATAATTCTTTTCACATTCCTCTCTCTCTCTCTCTCTCTCTCTCTCTCTCTCTCTCTCTCTCTCTCTCTCTCTCTCTCTCTCAAGGTCTTTCTCTCTCCCCAAGCGCCACAACACAAAAGGAGTCCCACTATTAAAACGAATCTCTGTCAGGTATTGTTTCACGTGGAAATTATGCAAATAAAAAAGAAAAAGGTAAGGAAAAAAAATATATAAGTGTACTTGAGTCTGCATTCCTATCTGACACACACCTCAGACACAGACACAGAGACACAGACACTCCACCACCGATGCTCAATTGTTCCCGCCGCTGTGAAGGAGAGACAATAAACAGCATTCACAAAGGAGGAGAAAAAAATAAAAATAAGAAATGAAGAGGTATAAAAAGTCGAAGGGGAAACAAAAACTTGACAATAGTTCAATTTTATGTGTTGCTTTAAGTTCAAGTTCAAATTTTGGAGAGATGAAGTTTGATAATGTTGTTGTTGTGTGTGTGTCTTATTGTGTGTGTGTGTGTGTTTTTTTTTTTTTTCGAGCAAGTATGAATGAATAGCT
>NC_059271.1:5765000-5770000 GCF_017591435.1 Portunus trituberculatus | reverse complement strand
TAAGAGAAACGTCCCATACTTTAAATATCTACTGCCCGGATCTCCACTGCTTTCCAAAGGCTCTCGTGGAAGTGACGCGGGCTTTCAACGGTGTTTTTTTTTTTACAGTTCCAGTGACAAATTAACATGATATTTACGTTATTAATAGGAGAAACGTCCTATACTTTGAATAATGCCCAGACCTCCACTGCTTTCCATAGGTTCTCGTGGAAGTGAAGCAGGTTTTCAAGGGTGTTTTTTACAGTTCCAGTGACAAATTAACATGATATTTACGTTATTGACAGGAGAAACAGTCTTAAGAACCCGGCTAATCATCTCTGTGGCCTTTGAAAATAGTTGTGGTAAGAGAGTTTAGTGTTTCCCAGTAAGGAGTGCTGATGTGTCTCTGGTGGCGAGCGGGAACAGAGAGGAAGGGACGGAGCAGGAGTGGGGGTCTGTAAGAGGGGATAACCCTGTACGCATTACTATTTAGGAATTTGTTGTGTGTTCTTAATTCCAATGGTTGTTATATTCCAGGTTCCTACCGTAAGTGAAGGTGGTGCGCAATGTTACTTCCCTCACACACACACACACACACACACACACACACACACACACACACACACACACACATACACCTAGTCCTCCTCCCTTTCGTTGCATAAATGGCCTCCTTCTCTAACACGCCTACTCCCCTACAAAAAACACACACACACACACACACACACACACACACACACACACACACACACACACACACACACACACACACACACACACGTTATGTACTAAAGTTATCACAGAAAGTAATTTTTTGGCGAGACTTGTGACACTCTTGGGAAAAAATAGGTAAATAAAAAATCTCACTCTATCTCCACTGGCACGTGTCTGTTCTGTATCTTTGCCTCACTGGTATCACAGACTGCAGTGAGTTTCATGTCAATACATCGAAAAAATGAAGTAAGGATTAATGAGTAGCTTTACATTACTAGACAGACAAGCTGGGGATATGATACGAAGGGGGGGAGTTAGAATTAGATGCTTTCAACATTTACTCATTCATTTATCCTGATGCGTAACATTTTGGAATCTGCGACATCATTACTTTGCGCTCCTGTCCTGTAGTGTGCATGCATATTTTCTTTTTCATTTACTTTTTTTTTTTTATTATGAAAGGGTCATAAAAATGCTACAAATTTGTCAACGTGTAAAAGAAAGGCGAATAAATACCAACGAAAAACAATTCTGAAATTCACTGAGAGAGAGAGAGAGAGAGAGAGAGAGAGAGAGAGAGAGAGAGAGAGAGAGAGAGAGAGAGAGACTGAGACTTTGATACCATTTTTGCGTTGCACATTTCTTTTTTTTTTTCCTTCCTTTCTTTCTTTCTTGTTGTTGTGACTCTAAACTTTATATTTTTTTTTCCTTTTCACTAAATTGGATTCCTTTGTTCTCTCTCTCTCTCTCTCTCTCTCTCTCTCTCTCTCTCTCTCTCTCTCTCAGCACGTGGAAAATGCCTCGTTCCACGGAAGAATACGCTCTAACATCTGTCTTTAATTTCCGCTCCTGCTTGTATGGCTCGGCTCTACAACTCGGCAGCTCCTCCCTTCCACCTGTGTTATGCATGGACTGTGTGTGTGTGTGTGTGTGTGTGTGTGTGTGTGTGTGTGTGTGTGTGTGTGTGTGTGTGTGTGTGTGTGTGTGTGTGTGTGTGTGTGTGTGTTAAATTATCTCTCTCTTTAATTCTACACAGTTTCCTATTCATATTCCTGTCTCTCTGTTTGTCTGTCTATCTGTCTGTATGTATGTATGTATGTCAGATTGTTTCCCTGCTGGCTGTTTCTATACTTATATGTATGTATGTATGTGAGTTTCCATACAACATTATTCTTTGTGTGATCTGTCTATATTTCTGTCTGTCTGTCTGTCTGTTACGTATGCAAAACTTATCCTTCTCATCTGTCTGTCTGTCTGTCTGTCTGTCTGTCTGTGTATGTATGTTTGTATGTATGTATGTACAGCATGTATGTATACGAGAGGAAACATCCCATTTCATTTATTTCTTGCTGTCAATTAATCTCCCTGTCGTTTGTTTCCCCGTGTCTGTCCATCAGTCTGTCTGTCTGCCTGTCTGTCAACTTCTCTTTCACTATTTCCACATTCCTGTCTTTTTTTTTTCTATCGATCTGTCTTAATTACAATCTTTCTATTAATCTGTTTCTTCACACACATCTGTCTATCTTCCTTTCATTATCCATCTGTCTATTCATCCAGTCTTTATCTTGCACATTCAAATACCCGTCTACCTGTCTGTCTGTTTACACTCTATACTCTCACATCCCTGTTTATCTGTACCTTCCCGCCACCGTCTCTTCCTCTCATCTGTCTGTCTATTTTACCTGTCAACTTCTCTATCACTTCTATATCCCTGTCTTTTTCTTTGTATTTTCTGTCGATCTGTCTTACTTACTATCGTTCTCTCTGTCCATTTTTTTTTTTTTTTCACACACACATCTGTCTAACTCTCCGTCATTACCCATCTGTCTATTCACCCAACCTTAGTTATCCTGCACATTCAAATACCCGTCTATCTCTCCCATACCTCTCATACCGTCTGTCTGTTTACACTCTATGTTCTCACCTGTCTGTCTATCTGTCTCTCACCTGTCTGTCTAGTTTACCTGCCCTTCCCTTCCTAATCTCTTTCCAAAAAACCTTGTCTATATTCCCACCTGCTCGCCACTTGCATCTCATCAAGCAAAAAAAAAAAAAAATGAGGAGAGAAAGAAAAAAGGAAAATGGAGGAAAGAAATCAGCTATAAAAAGAAAAAAAAACAAGAGGAAGCGAGGAAAAAAAGAAATCACATCATTAACGTTAAAATTACCGAGTCAAGGTGTTATTTATAGTCGCAATTACACGGCGGCAGCAGCAGCAGCAGCAGCAGGCAAGCAAATAAGTAATTAGAGTGTGCAGTTACCAGTAATACTAACGCGAGAGTGGTAATAGCAATAAATATGTGCAGGTCCCTAAATACTACACGCTACATGTTACACTACCACGCTTCCATTTGTGCTAATTAGTTGTGTATGTAAACATGAATGACAAAGAGAGAGAGAGAGAGAGAGAGAGAGAGAGAGAGAGAGAGGGGGGGGATTAGACGTGGAAACTTGATACGAAGAGGAAAGGATAATAAAAAATAAGGGAAATAATGGAGAGAGAGAGAGAGAGAGAGAGAGAGAGAGAGAGAGAGCCACGTCAATCCTTTTAATCTCTTGCAACTACCGATAAATTAAGGTGCTTGCAATATTTTTCCTTTGTCCCGTTGCGAGTACACACACACACACACACACACACACACACACACACACACACACACACACACACACACACACGCAGGCGGGTGACACTAAACATTTGGATTTTAAACGTGACTTTCCCTTTTTTTTATAATGAACTTTGTTTTACCAACTCGGTAAAACAAAAACAAATAAATAAATAAATAAATAAAAAAAGTGTGGCAATATTTACTCTAATCGAATCAATGTCCCTGCAGAAATGTGTGTGTGTGTGTGTGTGTGTGTGTGTGTGTGTGTGTGTGTGTGTGTGTGTGTGTGTGTGTGTGTGTGTGTGTGTGTTTTCTACGTTCTCCTTATCTCCTCCTCCTCCTCCTTCTCCTCCTCCTCCTTTTCCCCATCACCTTCCTTTTCTCCCTTTACTTCTCAACACCTCCCTTTAAACACACACACACACACACACACACACACACACACACACAGAGAGACACACGCAGGCTGGGTGTGGGCTGATATGGGCGTTGTGATAGGCTTAGTATGGGTGTGTGTGAACCGCCCATCACCTCCACCCATCACCCACGCTACCAGTGACTCACACACACACACACACACACACACACACACACACACACACACTATTCCTTCTCCCTTTCGTTACATAAATAGCCTCCTTTTCTAACACGCCTACTCCCCTACACACACATACACACACACACACATACGTAACCACTCGCAAACGCACATGCACACACACACGCACGCACTCGCACACGCACACAAACGCACGCAAGATCAACATCACACTACTGCAACTTATCAAACTACAGCCATACATTTCAAATCCTTTCTCATTCACACTTATTGGAGTTTCGAAAGACAAGTTTGGGTCGAAGTTATGTAGTTAGAGAGAGAGAGAGAGAGAGAGAGAGAGAGAGAGAGAGAGAGAGGGGGGTGATAGAAAAGACGTATTATGTGACGGACTCTCTCTCTCTCTCTCTCTCTCTCTCTCTCTCTCTCTCTCTCTAAAAAAGTAATATCTCGTGTTCTTTTTTTTTTTTCCTTAAATTTTCAGCCGAGTGTGACGACAAAGAGAAAGGGAGGGGAGAAGGAGGAGGAGGAGGAGGGAAGGGAGGGAGGGAGGGAGGAGGAAGGAAGAGAGGAAGGAAGGAAGAAAGGAGGAAAGGAAGGAGGGAAGGAGAGAAAGGAAGGGAGGGAGGGATGAAGGGGGAAAGACTGCAAAAGACAGGAAAGAGAATGAAAACTGTTATCAAAAGGATACATGGAAGAAAAATAAATAAATAAAAAGACGAAGAAGAAACGAAGAAAGAAGGGAAGAAATAAGGAAGAAATGACGCACAAAGAGGAAGGAAGGAAAGAAGGAAGAAAGGAAGGAAGGAAAGGGAAGGGAAGGGAAGGAAGAGTAAGAGAGAGATGAGAGAAGAATAAAAGTGAAAAATGGAGGCAAAATTGAATTGATAAAAGGACGATGGCCAGATAAAAAGAATGAAGCAGGAAATGGAATTGAAGGAGAGAGAGAGAGAGAGAGAGAGAGAGAGAGAGAGAGAGAGAGAGAGAGAGAGAGAGAGAGAGAGAGAGAGAGCAACGAGGATGAAATGACATCAAGATGGAAGATGAAAACAACAAAGGAAGAGAGAGAGAGAGAGAGAGAGAGAGAGAGAGAGAGAGAGAGAGAGAGAGAGAGAGGAAAAAGCACCAGAAAAAAAAGAATA
>NC_059271.1:5760000-5762500 GCF_017591435.1 Portunus trituberculatus | reverse complement strand
AGGAGGAGGAGGAGAAGGAGGAGGACGGAAAGGAAGACGACGAAGAGGAGGAGGAGAATAACGAAATTTATCACCACATACACCACCACCACCACAATAACAACAACAACAACAACAACAACAACCACCACCACCACCACCACCACCACCACCACCACAACAACAACAACAACAACAACAACTACTACCACCACCACCACCACTTACACCCTTCAATCTGTTACCATTCAGAAGGTCCGGTTCGACAATTTGTAACAATCAAATCACTCACTCTCTCTCTCTCTCTCTCTCTCTCTCTCTCTCTCTCTCTCTCTCTCTCTCTCTCTCTCTCTCTCTAGAACACGGAGGTCATGTGAAAGAGCAACAATCAATAGAAAGACGACCAACAAAGAGAGAGAGAGAGAGAGAGAGAGAGAGAGAGAGAGAGAGAGAGAGAGAGAGAGTTGGAGGATGCCCAGCCGCCGTCGCCTAACCATTAAGAGGTCTCGGCGCCATGCCAGCTCGGCGCAGAATGGGCTAATCTCAGCGGAGAAAATTGGGCGGCGTCTTTAGCCCCTCGTTAACACATCTAGAAGGGGAGGAGGAGGAGGAGGAGGAGGAGGAGGAGGAGGAGGAGGGGTAAGAAGAAAGTGATATGAACTAACGACGGTATGCAGTTGAGACTAACAGAAGAAGGACAATTTACAAGGAGGAGGAGGAGGAGGAGGAGGAGGAGGAGGAGGAGGAGGAGGAGGAGGAGGAGGAGGAGGAGGAGGACAGCGACGACAACGGTAAGGAGAAACTAGAAGGAGAAGCAAGAGGAGTAGGAAGAGGAGGAAGAGAATAAGAAAGGTGAAGATGAGGAAGAGGAGAGAAAGACAGTATAGAAGAGGATAAGGATGAGGATAAGAAAGAGGAAGAGTGAAAGACAGTAAGAAAGATAAGGAGATGGAGAAGGAGGAGGAGAAGAAGAAGAAGAAGAAGAAGAAGAAGAAGAAGAAGAAAGAAAGAATGAAAGAAAGAAATAAAGAAAGAAGAAGAAGAAGAAGAAGAAGAAGAAGAAGAAGAAGAAGATTATGATGAAGAGAAGACGAATGAGAAAAAAAAAAAAAGAAGATACAGAGGAAGGATTAAAAATGAAAGCCAAGGTAGAGCAAACCTTAAGATTAAGAGCCTTGCAGGACTTCACAAACAACATCTACCTAACAGTTTCCAGAGACAAGACAGTATAGCAGAAAGCTCCTCCCCTTCCACTACTCCCTTTAGTCTCCTCATTTATGGCAAACTGTTGATGAAGCACCTCTCCTACCATTATTTTATTTCTTTTCCACTATTCACTCACCTTTCTCTAATATACTGCAGCAACTGGAACTGCACGTAATACTCGAGATGAAAGAGCACGAGTGAGTTAAACATAGATAGAAATCATCACTCTTCTTACTCCAATACAAAAAGATTCTCCTCTCACTGCTCTGGATATCCGTGTTTGTGTAGCGTTGACTCTCTCTCGTGTACAGAAAAGTTACAGATGAAAGTGCAAAAGTGAATTATACATAGTCAAATATAACTCCTCTTACTTCAACACCAACAACAACAACAACAAAAAGATTCCCCTCTCAACTCTGAATATCTGTGTCCGTGTAGCGTTGACTCTCGTGTACACATAAAAGTTAAGATGAAAGAGCAAAAGTGAGTTATACATACACGGAAATAACTCTTTTACTTCAACACCAACAATGTAAAAAGATTTCCCTCTCACTCCTCTGAATATCTGTGTCCGTGCAGCGCTGACTGTCTATCGCCTTTGTCTCTTTACATGCTACGACACCAACATCTCTTTTCTCTTCCCTTTGGTAGTGAAATATTAACCTTTGCTTCGCGTGCACCTCGTTACCTCCCGCATGAAAAACCTGACAATTCTTACACCAAATATCATATGCATCTTTTTTTCCGCAGAATTTAAGGAGGAGGAGCAGGAGGAGGAGGACGAGGAGGAGGAGGAGGAGGAGGAGGAGGGGGAGGAGAAGGTAAAGGAGGAGAAGGAGGATATAGGTTAGAGAAAGAAGAAGGCAAAATATGACCTTGAGTGGTAATGCGCCAAATCTCTCCTTTTGTCTTTATTCTTATTGTCATTATAATTATCAGCCTGATTTTTTGTAATTCATATACATAACAAAAACTAAACATAAAAATGAGAAAGAGGAGGAGGAGGAGGAGGAGGAGGAGGAGGAGGAGGAGGAGGAGGACAAAGAAGAGGAGGAGGAGACAAGAAGATTCCATACAGCGGAAGATGAATAACAATGAACCAAAATGATACAGAAATGAAAAACGAGAGAGAGAGAGAGAGAGAGAGAGAGAGAGAGAGAGAGAGAGAGAGAGAGAGAGAGAGAGAGAGAGTAGATACAAACGCAATAAAACAAATTATAATCAATTTTGCAAACGATGAAAAGAAGAAAAAAAGGGGAATAGAATAAACAAAAGAAGAAGAAGAAGAAGAAGAAGAAGAAGAAGAAGAAGAAGA
>NC_059271.1:5750000-5755000 GCF_017591435.1 Portunus trituberculatus | reverse complement strand
GAATTTTCGGCAGCTTGTTAAGAGGCGAGTCCCATTAATGAGAAACAGGAGGAGGAGGAGGAGGAGGAGGAGGAGGAGGAGGACGAGGGATGGGAGAGGAAAGATGGCACAGGAGGAGGAGGAAAAGACCACCACCATCGCCACTACAACAGCCCTCCTCCTCCTCCTCCTCCTCCTCCTCCTCCTCCTCCTCCTCCTCCTTCTCCTCTCTATAATTACAGACCTTGTGACAGTATTAGCATAAGGAGGAGGAGGAGGAGGAGGAGGAGGAGGAGGAGGAGGAGGCAATAGGAGACATACTGGCAGAGAGAGAGAGAGAGAGAGAGAGAGAGTGCACATTCCCACGGCATCGTCAGGAGAAGCACGAATAAGGGCGTGACTCAGGTCCTCCTCCTCCTCCTGCTCCTCCTCCTTCTCCTCCTCCTCCTCCTCCTTTTCGTTCTCCTCCTCCATCATGTTCTTTCCTTCTTCTTTTTTACCCTTTCCTCTGTTCATCTCCTCTCCTTCTCTTCCTCCACGTGTTTGTACTCATTCCTCCTCCTCTTCTTCCTCTTCTTCATTATTCTTCCTTTCATCCTCTTCTTCTTCCTATCATCTTCTTACTCATTTTCTCCTCCTTCTCTTCCTCCTCCTGTTTCTTGGCTTTCTTCTCCTTCTCCATCGTGTTTCTTTTCCCGTTTTCTTCTCTTTATCCGTCTTACCTACTCCTCTTTATTCACTTTCTTCTTCCTCTCCTTTATCTTATTTGATGTGTTTATTTTCATTTTCTCTAATGCTTCTTCTTTGTTTCTCCTCGTATTCCTACTCTTTATTCTTCTTTCAGTCTCTCTCTCTCTCTCTCGTTCTTGTTTTCTTTGTTTTCAGTTCCTCCTTTCTTTCATCTTCCTTCTTCGTCGCTCTTCTGTCATCCTTTTCCGCGCTTTTTTTTTTTTATTTGTTTATTTATTTTCTTGGCGCCACATGATGCTGCTGTCGCTCCATTAAATCAATCAACATCCTCCTCCTCTTCCTCTTCTTTCTTTTTTCTTTTCTCTATTTTCATTCGTCTCTTTTCCGTTTCCCTTTTTTTTTTTAACCATTTGTACTCTGCTTCATCTTCGTTTCATTTCTTGCCTCCTTTGTTTTTTGTTTTTCATTCTATTTTGTTTTTCATTTTTTTCTTTTCTTCTCTGCTCTTCCTGCTCGTTTTAGACTAATTCGTGTTGTTGTTGTTTTTGTTTTCTTTCGCATTTCAAAGGCTCAGTTCTATATAGCTATTAAATTCCCAGCATTCACTCTTCTCTTGATCTGCTTCCTTAGTAAACACGACGGCAGCAGCTTACGTGAAGACTCTGCAACACAATCTGAAACACTTCCTCGCCACACCACCACCACAAAGCTAGTTTCTCTAAGGCTCTTTTTCGAGTGACACTGGTTTTAAGACTCTTTTATACGACTGGAGTCATAGATTAATAAGATTTCTGAATTATTAACTGGAGAAATAGTCTTTAGAACCCGGTAAAGTATATCTGCTGCCTTTGAAAATAGTCATCCAGTTCATAAAAGGCTCTGCTTAAAGTATTATGACTTCTTAAGGCTCTTTTAATGGTTTGAGTAATAGGTTAATAAGATTTCTGAGTTATCAACAGGAGAAACAGTCTTTAAAACCTGGTAAAGTATATCTGCTGCCCTTGAAAATGGCCATCTAATTCATAATGGGTCTATTTGAAGTGCTACGGGTTCTTAAGGCTATTTTAATGGTTTGAGTAATAGGTTAACAATATTTCTTGATTATCAACAGGAGAAATAGTCTTGAGGATCTGGTTTGGCATCTCTGTGGGGGAAGTTAATAGGAATGAAAGGAAGGGGGATGGGGGAAGGTGGGGAATCTGTCTCTGCCTTCTGACGCCCATCACTTTAAATAACAAACAACGTCTTCCTTAGGGCCCACACATCTGCTGCTGCTAGTCCCTCTCGTGTGTGTGTGTGTGTGTGTGTGTGTGTGTGTGTGTGTGTGTGTGTGTGTGTGCATCTCATTAGTCAGTCGGTCTGTTTGTTATTCGTACGTCTTGTGGTCTGTCTGTTTGTCTGTGTGTGTGTGTGTGTGTGTGTGTGTGTGTGTGTGTGTGTGTGTGTGTGTGTGTGTGTGTGTGTGTGTGTGTGTGTGTGTGTGTGTGTGTGTGTGTGTGTGTGTGTGTGTGTGTGTCTGTCTGTCTTGGTTCAGTTGTCATTTCCTTAGAAAAAAAAATAGCGACAAAAATATAAGTAGTGTGTGTGTGTGTGTGTGTGTGTGTGTGTGTGTGTGTGTGTGTGTGTGTGTGTGTGTGTGTGTGTGTGTGTGTGTGTGTCTGTCTGTCTTGGTTCAGTTGTCATTTCCTTAGAAAAAAAAATAGCGACAAAATATATAGTAGTGTGAGTGTGTGTGTGTGTGTGTGTGTGTGTGTGTGTGTGTGTGTGTGTGTGTGTGTGTGTGTGTGTGTGTGTGTGTGTGTGTGTGTGTGTGTGTGTGTGTGAGTAGAAAACTAGAAAAGCCGTAATAAAAAAAGGTAGAAGAGGAGGAGGAAGACTGAAAACAGAAAGGTAACAAAAAAAAGAGAAGAGGAGGAGGAGGAGATGAAAGGAGATGAATGGCTAAGCACAGTACATACATATATTCAAATTTCCTCTTCTCTTCACCCCTTCTCATTCTTCTTCCTTTGTTTTTATCTCCTCCTTCTATTATAACTGTCTCTGCTATCTCCTCCTCCTCCTCCTCCTCCTTCTTCTTCTTTTCCTCCTCCTCATCCTCTTCCCCCTCTTCCTTCTCCCTGTTCATCCCCTTCCTCCTGCTACTCAAGATTACCTCCCCCCCTCTCTCTCTCTCTCTCTCTCTCTAGATAATGGAAGCCACGCCGAGAAAGATCTTGTTAGGAAGCGAGAGAGAGAGAGAGAGAGAGAGAGAGAGAGAGAGAGAGAGAGAGAGAGAGAGAGAGAGAGAGAGAGAGAGAGAGAGAGAGAGAGAGAGAGAGATTTACATGCTTGCCAACCCATTAAATCAAATTTGTTTGCCATAATTCTCTGTGATAGTAATGATGGTGGTAGTGGTGGTGGTGGTGGTGGTGGTGGTGGTGGTGGTTAGGTGGAGTGATTAGGGTGATGATGGTAGTAGTAGTAGTAGTAGTAGTAGTAGTAGTAGTAGTAGTAGTAGTAGTAGTAGTAGTAGTAGTAGTAGTAGTAGTAGTAGTAGTAGTAGTAGTAGTAGTAGTAGCAGCAGCAGCAGCAGCAGCAGCAGCAGCAGCAGCAGCAGCAGTAGTAGCAGTAGCAGCAGCAGTGGCAGTAGAAGGAGCAGTAGCAGTAGTAGTAGTAGTAGTAGAGGTAGTAGCTGCAGCAGCAGCAGCAGCAGCAGTAGCAGCAACAGCAGTAGCAGCAGCAGTGGTGATGGTGGTGGTGGTAGTGGTGTAATATCAATGATGACGATGATGATGATGATGATAATAATGACAATAATGATGATGAATGTGATGAAAAAACAAAACAGATAAAAAGAAACAAACTGAAACGATGACACACACACACACACACACACACACACACACACACACACACACACACACACACACACACACGCACACACGGACAAGGTTGTGTTAAATCAATACCTTTACGTACAACTGACTAAACAAACTCGTTCATTCACTCCACTCTTTGAATTATGGACGATAAAACATTTAAATTCTGATGGCCGGTTAATTCTCTCTCTCTCTCTCTCTCTCTCTCTCTCTCTCTCTCTCTCTCTCTCTCTCTCTCTCTCTGTACAAGCCAGCACCAATATCACCGGCACTTTCATGCTAATAATCTTTCAGCCTCCTCGTTAGGCCTAAGGAACAAAGGCCTACAACGATTATTGCTAACCTAATTTTGCCGACAAAGACTCCTCCTCCTCCTCCTATTCTTGCTCTTTCCTCCTTCTATATTCTCTCCTTCCCGTCTTATCTCTCCTCCTTCTTTATTCTTCTTCTCTTTCTCCATTTCCTTTCTTTTATCTTTTTTTTCGTCTCTCTCTCTCTCTCTCTCTCTCTCTCTCTCTCTCTCTCTCTCTCTCTCTCTCTCTCTCTCTCCTATTTTTTCCTTCTCCCTCGCGTTTCTGCTTCCTCTTATCTATTTGTCATTCTCGTGTTTTTTATCACTCGCTTCTTCTTCTTCTTCTTATTTCTTCCAATATAATTTTTCTCTCTCTATCTTGGTTCTCAAATTCATTCTTTTTATTACCTTTCTTTCCATTTGCTGTCTCTTCACCACTCCCTGTCTGTCTCCTCCATTTCCTTCTCTTCCTTCTCTTCCATCATGTTTCTGCTTTTACTTCTTTCTTTCTTTGTGTTTTTTTTTTCTCCTGCGTTCCCTCCTTTCTCTTTCTTTTATCTACTTATTTTCGTATTCCTTGCTCTTGCTCTTCCTCCTCCTCTTCCTCCTCCTCCTTCTCCTCCTCCTCCTTCTTCTTCTTCTTCTATATTCCGTTCCTGCATTCAGTTATCGGATGCATTTTTTTTTCTTATGTTTTTCACCCGTCTTCCTTTTCATCACCTCTTATTTTCTCTCTGCTTTTCCTATTTATTCCTCTCTCCCTCATCACCGTCATATTTTTCTTTATCGACACTTTTTTTTCCAGAGAGAAAGAGAGAGAGAGAGAGAGAGAGTCAAAAATAGTGTACGTATATTTTCCTTGCATTCTTTTTTTTTTTTTTCTTCCCAATGGTTCTTTTTGAAATCTTATTTTGGGTTCCCTTTGAGTTGTATTTTTCTCCTCTGCCCTCAAACGTTTCTTTCAGTTTGTGCCGTGTTTCAGGATTTCTATGTCTTTTGTGGCACAGTTTATTATTTTTTTTCTGTGCTTTTTTATTTTTATTTCAAAACGGTTTTCATCTTTTACTGTTTTTTTTTTTTTACGAACTGCACCTACACGAAAAAAAATATTTACTTTTTAAGCTGTCTTCCTTTCATCACTCACTCTCCTTTTGTTTTCGTTTGTGTTTTCCTTTCTTTTT
>NC_059271.1:5730000-5745000 GCF_017591435.1 Portunus trituberculatus | reverse complement strand
GACAGTCTTCACTATTTTAATCCCCCCAACATAAGTTTCTGAAGCTGTATAAAATCACCAGATAGAATGTAGAATGAATATGGAGACTCGTCATGGCACTGAACGGTTAACTGGAAAAATGGTGTCCAGGGTTTTATGAAGAAGAATAATAGGAAAATACTTAAGTTCAGAAGAAAATTGGTCTTTAAATTTGTCTTCTTCTTTCAACATATGGGCAAGAATTTGAGTCTCTTTAAACATTTCACTGTTCGATCAATGATGTCGAAAAATGGTGTCCAGAGCTTTGTTGCGAAAAATAATAGCAAAAATACTTAAGTTCAGAAGAAAATTGGTCTTTAAATTTATCTTTTCCTTCAACATATGGGCTAGAATTTGAGTCTCTTTAAACCTTTCACTGCTAGATCATTAAGGTGGGGAAAATGGTGTTCAGTGTTTGTGATTAAAAATAATAGAGAAAAAAAAAACTTCCCAACCTCAGAAGAATATGTTCTGTAAATTTGTCTTCTTTAAGCATGCGAGTTAGAATTTGAGTCTCTTTAAACCTTTCACTGTTTAATTATTCATGAGAGAAAATGATGTTCAGTGTTTTGTTGCGAAAAATGATAGGAAAGAAAGAGGAAAATGGTCTTTAAATTTGTCTCCTTTTTTTAAACATATGAGCCAGAGTTTGAGTCTCTTTTAATCTTTCACTGAGGAAAAATGGTGTTCAGTGTTTTGTGATAAAAATAACAGGAAAAAACTTATTAAGCTTAGAGGAATATGCTTCTTTATTTATTTATTTATTTATTTATTTTTTTTTTTTCGTCTTCTTTGAACACATTAGATGGAATTTGTCTCTTTAAATTTCCAAGTGCTTGAAATTATTCTTTATGTGGAAAAACGGTGTTCAGAATTTGTGACTTTTTTTATTTATACCATGTGAGCTTTTCACGGGAATTTATGGGCTAAAGCGGCTTCATTTTTGGGCACCTCCTATCTGAAACCCCATCCGCTAGGAAACCGTTGCCGCGAGTGAGGAAGCCCAACCTACACTCGGACCGTGGACAGGATTCGAACCCGTGCGCTTGGAGACCCTTCGGACCCCAAAGCACGCATGGTTCCACTGTACCATGGTTCCACTGTACCACGGCGGTTGTCTTCAAAATAAAGACACAAAAACTCCTTATTCTTGTAAGAAAATGGTCTTTAAATTTGTCTTCCCATTCAAACACATTACCTGGAATTTCAGTATCAATTATCTGAGAAAAAAATGGAATGCTGAATTTTCCGCCTACAAATCATTGTCTTACCATTAAAAAAAAATTACCTCTAAATTTGTCTTAAAAAAAAAAAAAAGTCATTTACACAGGAGCTGGAATCTGTCTGTTCAAACTTTCCTCTCTCTCTCTCTCTCTCTCTCTCTCTCTCTCTCTCTCTCTCTCTCTCTCTCTCTCTCTCTCTCTCCATAATCACCAACATTTTACACACTTACTATGTTAAACAGTTCTATAATCTAAAAAAGGGAATATTAACATGCTTTAATTTTCTTCCTGTTTACATGCAAGCAACTCCCCCCTCCCCTCCCGCCCTCCAGTGTTCAGAGTGTCGAGGAAGGACGAGGTGTCACTAGAGAGTAAAAAGGTCAAGGGCGAACATATCATACAGACCTTGAACTGAACACGTCACTTATTCCGTTTTTTTTTTCAATTTTTTTCCTTTTTCTTTTTTTTCTCATTAGTACAGTGCTTCGATTGAAATGAAGCACGGTAAACTTTAGTAAACTGTGGGACCTTCCTATCTGTTAACTGTACAAATAATGATAAATATAGCCTCTCTCTCTCTCTCTCTCTCTCTCTCTCTCTCTCTCTCTCTCTCTCCAGCAGCAAAACATTTACCATTTCCAGATCGTCTTCACAGCTGGCCTCTCTCTCTCTCTCTCTCTCTCTCTCTCTCTCTGGCGCGCCCGAACAGTCTGCGCACAATACTTTACAAAACCCAGCTCTGCATTACTTTCGCCTAGTGAGCTTGCAACTTTATCCTTCATTTCCGTCCTCTCAGAACTTTCCTCCACGCTGCAGCCTCTCTTCCCTTGCTAGTCTCTCAAAACTTCCCTCTGGTGTGGTTTCGTAACTTCCTTCTTATGGTTCTCTAACTAACAACTTCCCTCTAGTTGGCAACAATAACATCCCTTTTCCTCAGTCATCTGCATATCTCCGAGCACTGCAACTTCTTTCCTAGCTGCCCAATTGAGATATTTCTTTAGTATTCTAGTTCGTGTTCCTCTTTAAACATTTCTGCGCTCTATCTTGACTATTTTCAGCAGGATGTGTGGGGAGTTACAGAGGGAGTGTTTTTGTGATAGTTAAGCTAAAATTCCCCATCGATAGGAAACGCAAGTATGACATTACCAATTATCACAACCCCCCACTCTCTCTCTCTCTCTCTCTCTCTCTCTCTCTCTCTCTCTCTCTCTCTCTGGCCTTTGAATATCACCCTGGCAAGAGAACTAAGTGTCTGAGAATACTAACCTCTAAAGCATACTTAACTTTTCTCCGTATAGTTTGGAAACTTCACTCTAGCTATTGCCCTAATATTTTTTTTTTCTTTCTTTCTTTCTTTCTTTGTCGTCGATGGCGTCATAATACAACTTCCATTTCTGAGGCACATTTCGATCACTCACTCACACAACAAACACTCAGTACGCTGCGAAATCTTCCCTCTAGTTGGTCTGTCACAGTAACTTGCTTCATTCATCAGCTTTCCTTTAACGAGTTACACTAACTTCCTTCCCATTCCCGTCCCCTGAAAACCAGAGTGTGCCTCGTCTCTCTGCAACACTCCAATCACCTATATTGAAAAAAAATAAAATAATAAAAAAAAAAGCTCTATCTCTCACCACGATTTTTCAAGGATACAGGGATTACACTCGGATTACCAAGAATTCCTCTCCTGTGAATAATATAGAAATCTTGCCAATCCCTCTAGAACGATTAAAAAAAACTATTAAAAACCGTGTAGCGTTAAATACAAGAACTCTTTGAAAGTAAAGGAGATGCGGTGGAGAAGTGTTTCAGCTATTATGGTTCTTGTAGTCGCGTCCACCAACAACTATCATTTCCTCCGACAAAAGTTTTTATTACTCTTCCCATCACCTATCCTTATCATAATTATCGCCTCATTGTTCACTACTTCTCTTTCGTGTCTCCGTGTCGTGGGTCTTATATATTCCATTCCACTCATTTATCTATTCATTATCTTATCACCTATCTTTATCATAATTATCGCCTTGTTACTCACTACTTTTCTTTCGTATTACGTGTTCTTCTATTCCACTCACTCATTCAGCGTCATTTACCGCCAGCTGAGTGTGATCTAAGGAGTCTCGTGGTCACTACACACAAGTCAAGGAGCATCACACACTACAATCTTCCCTTCCCGTCGCTCCTCTTGTGTGTGCACCTACTCGTATATATATATATCTCTCTCAACTCTTCCCGTTTCTTTCTCTTCTTCTCATTATTTCAAACAAAACTTTTCTTATTTTCCTTCTCTTCCTCTCTTACCATCACCACCGCCACATGCTCTTCTTCCTCCTCTTCCTTCTCCTCCTCCTCCTCCTCCTCCTCCTCCTCCTCCTCCTCCTCCTCCTCCTCCTCTAAGCTAATCCACTCCTCTCCTACTCTCGTTTCTTCCCTGCCACTATTACCACTACCTCTTCCTCCTCCTCCTCCTCCTCCTCCTTCTCCTTCTCCTCCTCCTCCTCCTCCTCCTCCTCCTCCTCCTCCTCCTCCTCCTCCTCATCCCCTTCCTCCTCCCACTCCTCCAACCGTAGCAAGGCACCGAGGCACAATACTCTTCAGTGAGACGAGTAATTGCAAAAATTTTTCAAGATGAGCAACACAAGGAGAAGGAGGAGGAGGAGGAGGAGGAGGAGGAGGAGGATAGGAGGAGGAAGGAGAACTAGCATAGGTGAAGAAAGGTAGAATGAAAAAAGAAATATGAGAGAGAGAGAGAGAGAGAGAGAGAGAGAGAGAGAGAGAGAGAGAGAGAGAGAGAGAGACTTATATAGCTATGCGTCTAACAGAGAGGAAGCAATACCTAACGATAACTGGCAAGGCTTCGTGCTAATCAGGGCGCCGGTGTCCCCTTCTCATTAGCAATGTGAAAAGGTGATTATTAGAAGCGAGATGATAATGATGATGGCGATGATGATGATGATGATGATGATGATGATGATGATGGTAATAATGATAATAATAATAATAATAATAATAATAATAATAATAATAATAATAATAATAATAATAATGATAATAATAATAACAATAGTGATAATAATAATAATAATAATAATAATAATAATAATAATAATAATAATAATAATAATAATAATAATAATAATAATAATAATAATAATAATAATAATAATAATAATAATAATAATAATAATAATAACTAATAATAATGAAGAAGAAGAAGAAGAAGAAGAAGAAGAAGAAGAAGAAGAAGAAGAAGAAGAAAAATGAGAAACGAGAGAGAGAGAGAGAGAGAGAGAGAGAGAGAGAGAGAGAGCGTATTGACAGCGGTAATGGGTGATAGTTTGCAATAGTTAACATCCATCGTAGTGGTGGTGGTGGTGGTGGTACCACGGGTGTGGTGGTGATGGTGGTGGTGTCAAAATAAGAACAAGAAAATGAGCAAGTCACTGGCAGTTCCCACAATGCACTGCGCATGATGACCACTAACTAACACTGTCCCCTCCCTTCCCCCCCCCCTCTCTCTCTCTCTCTCTCTCTCTCTCTCTCTCTCTCTCTCTCTCTCTCTCTCTCATACAATTTAGAATAAAGCTAGAAGGAAAAAATAATACGAGATAATTCGAAAAAAAAGAGGAGGAAGAAGAAGGAGGAAGAAGAAGAAGAAGGAGGAGGAAGAACAATGGAGGAGTTGGTATGACAGAAGTGATAAGGAAGAAGCGAAGAAGGAAAGCAGCCGAGGGGAGAAAAGGATGTGAAGAAGAGGAAGAGGAGGAGGAAGAGATGGTGGCAGAGGTGCTGATTGTGATGGTTGTGGTGGTGGTGGTGGTAGAGGTAGTGTTGGTGGTAGGGGTAGTGATGGTGTTGGTGGCAGAAGAGGTGGTAATTGTGGTGGTGATTTCAGGGAGCGGAAGGTTACAAGAAGATATGAAAACAGAAAAAAGAACAAAAAAAAAGACAATAACCCCAAATCAGTTCTCGTCAAATCCTGCACCTCATCACCCCCACGTATCTTGGTGACTGATGAGACTCGACAGGTAGGCACTGAGAGACACAGGGGCTTCTAAGATGACAAGGAAGGACAGACAGGCTAGAAAAGTTAAAAAGTTGAAGGGGAGGGCTGCAGTTTTGACAATATTTTGAAACGCGTCTGTCCTGTCCTTCTACTACATTCGAAAAGGTTCTAAGTTGAGGTTATGCAGGTTTTCAAGGATGTGTTTTTTTATGGTTTTAGTAACAGATGAATAAAATATGTACATTAATAGCAGGAGCAACAGTCTAAGAACCCGGCTAATCATATATGTGGCCTTTGAAAACTTGTAGCCTAGTCAAAATATGTAATACGTTAATATCAGTTCCTCTGCTTCCACACTCTATAATATTCACTACAATACGAAATGACTCTCCATAAATGCTTATACAAGTTCACTAATTACAACTCTTCATATTAAAACGCGGAAAAAATACTCACTTGGACGACTTTGGTGCCTTCAGATTACTCATATCACATCAAGAAAAGTCTCCTCTTCTACAAACAACCCTTTTTTTCAGCTTTTTCTCATTTCCTTTCTCAAAATTTGGTCCGATATAGATACAAACAAGATTACTTCAAGCGATCTTCTTAGCCTTATCTCTCTCTCTCTCTCTGCCACTTCTTCATCCCTGTCGTCTATCGGTCTGTCACTCAGTCATCGCTATATTTCTTACACTTTCCTTGATGCGCGTACCTCTCATTTAAATTAACGCTGCCTTCTATACCCTTTCTCCGTCTCTGATTCTCGTTAATTGTTGCATCCTTACTCTTTATTTATAGTCTTCTTACTCTTTCCTCGTTTTCTGATTCTAGTTAACTATTGCATCCTTACTCATTATTTATTGATTCATATTACATAAGGACGTAAGAAAGTAAGGGAAGCTGCAAGAGTCCGTCAGTCCATAGTTTGTACACGAAATATAACTATGAATTTTCACCTATATCATCCCCATCCATTTATCTGTCTAATCTTCTCTTAAAGCTCTCTAATGGTTTAGCACTAACAACCTGATTACTGAATCCATTCCATTCATCCACCACTCTATATGTAAACCAATTTCTTTCTTTTCTTTTTTTTTTTTTACATATTTTTTTTCTTCAAGCTCGAACGCATTATTTCTTGTTCTATCCTGCTTACTGCATGATCCAAGGACATTTTTTTTTTTTTTTACCGTCTTCTTTCTCCCAGCTATTTATTCTTTTTAATCGTTGTATTCTTATTTCTCAATCTATGTTTAAACGCTGCCTTAATTATGTTTCTTTCCATCACTCCCTTACTCTAATGTATCCATCTCCCTTAGTTTATGTTTATTAGAAGTATCTCTCCAGTTTTATCCATTGTTTCTTCTGTTTCATACGGCTGAACAAATGTCTTTAGTTGGGCATTCCCTTGCTTACTCTAACATATCATAACTATCATTGCGTTTGTTCGTTTTTTTTTTTTTCTATTTTTAGTGTGGTGGAAGGGACTCGCTTTCCTGCACCAACGTTTTTTTTTTTTTTTATCTATTGTACAAACTGACACATAATTATGACCAACATGGTTTCCTGGACATCATCTGCGTTGTTTTTACGCAAAATTATTCATTCCATCGGTCAGCCAACCCTCAATTTCTACGTGTGAAATACTTTTAAAAATTCCTCCCCTGGTACTTACGTATATCATTCTAACCTCTAATCAACTGAAGCTCCACAGGTAGGAAGTCACGTGAGATTAACAGGTATCACTAATTAGCTGTCATCATGTTTTATAGGTGATACTCGAGTACTAAGCCAATACAAGTTCACTGTTGATTCTGCAGATAAAGAGGTGACAGGTGACACGTAACAGATACAGTTGACAGATAAACCTTTAGCTGCTTACCTTCAAGTTGTGGAAGAATGTTGTACAGTTGTGTGGGCGGATGGCGGGGTGGAGAGCGGCCACCACCTGCCTATAGCCACCTGTCTCATCCACCAACACGCGGGTCCCCTCCACTACCACCACGCCTCCACCACGCCATCCCGTCGCTGCCACGCACACGGCCACCACCACGCCCACGGCTGTCCATAGCCTCATCGTGAGCGCTGCTTCAGGTATCTTCACTCAGTATACTCTCGCATCATTGCAGACACGCAGATAGACATACACACTTACACGCATGGGTGCAGACGGTGGCGGTGATGTTTATTCGTATTTCGTTTTGCTTTTAGACAGGATAAGTTACAGTGAGTCAATTCCCACCTGCACACGGGCGAGCGCTCACATGATCCTTCACACGCGTTAGAAGTACTTGCTTTTTAGCTGTACACACACACACACACACACACACACACACACACACACACACACACAGAGTTTAATTACACATCAAAACTTCTTAGCAATACAGTCCTCGTTTTCAAGTGTTCCTCTGCTCTGCTTCCTCAGTTCTTAGCAGCGAATCAGCTCACAAGTCAGCACCTTATCCAGCATCGCACACACACAACACTCTGTAGTCACGCAGCGGGTGCTCGGGAAGACTCACATACAGAGCTGGTAACACATAACAAACAGGTGGTAGGGACACACCTTGGTTTACCGTCAGCACGGAAAGCGAAACGTCCACATGCAGCGCGCGAGTCAGGAGCGGCACTCACCCTCTCCCTCTTATAGTCAAGGAATGACTGGGGAAGGTGGGAGAACACAGGAAGGCGGGGCTTACGAAGGAAGGAGGGAAGCGGTGCGCGTTGCCATATTTCACAATGAACGCCATTAAAGGGATGACGGTAAAAAATTAAGCCCACCACTGTAACAATAGATTGTTTCCCTACCACATTATTATATTAGTGATCAGAATAATTCCTGTTACGGGAGAATGATGCACGGGGGAAACTTAGCAAATGAGAAAAAAGAAGGCTGGCACGCGGCCTGTTTACTTCTCTCGTCCCGCTTATGGAAAAGCTAGACCGTGGTTCCGCTGGTACTGTACAGTAGTACTGTACCACTTCGTTCATCAATACATAGTTATGGTTATCATTTTATGCATTATTAGGTGGAGCGCCTATAATGAAGTACCTCGACTTCCTTGTAATGCATCAGTACTCAGGAATCAAGACGAAGTGACGGCGCACGGACAGCGGAGTCTAAGCATGTGCAAGAGAAAGCACAATATCCTTTTCTAAGTAGTAGCCCACATTGTTCTGTTCACCGTGTGGGTTCTACTTCTGTTATTCTGTTTGTGACTTTGTTTTACTCGTATTGATGCCAAATATCTTATCAGTAAATCGCTCATAGTTCACACACACACACACACACACACACACAGACGGCCCGGTAGCTCAGTGGTTAGAGCTCTGGCTTCACAAGCCAGAGGACCGGGGTTCGATTCCCCGGCCGGGTGGAGATATTTGGGTGTGTCTCCTTTCACGTGTAGCACCTGTTCACCTAGCAGTGAGTAGGTACGGGATGTAAATCGAGGAGTTGTGACCTTGTTGTCCCGGTGTGTGGTGTGTGCCTGGTCTCAGACCTATCCGAAGATCGGAAATAATGAGCTCTGAGCTCGTTCCGTAGGGTAACGTCTGGCTGTCTCGTCAGAGACTGCAGCAGATCAAACAGTGAATTACACACACACACACACACACACCACGTAGTGTAGTGGTTTGCACGCTCGACTCACAATCGAGAGGGCCGGGTTTGAGTCCCGGGAAGCGGCGAGGAAAATGGGCAAGCCTCTTAATGTGTGGCCCCTGTTCACCTAGCAGGAAATACGTACGGGATGTAACTCGAGGGGTTGTGGCCTCGCTTTCCCGGTGTGTGTTGTGTGTGATGTGGCCTCAGTCCTACCCGAAGATCGGTCTATGAGCTCTGAGCTCAATCCGTAATGGGAAGACTGGCTTGGTGACACACACACAAACAGTTTCAAACTCTTACTTGTATGTAGCACTAATCATACCAAATATTGAGTATGCAAATCAAGTTTGAGAACTCTATGTAATAAGAGACTTAAAACCAATGGAAAACATCCAGAGAAGAGCAAACAAGAGTGGTCGCAGAGGCAGAGCTGCCAACACTTGCTTACAAAAGGGTGCAAAGCTATGCATACACTACAATTGTCTCTCCGGAGGTGTGTAAGGACATCTCCGTAATACGGAAAGATGGGAGAACAACGGCATCCCATGAAAAAAAAAAAAAATCATAAGGAAAGATAAAAAGAAAGAACTCCTGTAATAGTTATCAATAGTTAGAATGGATGCATTCATTGGAGAGACAGTAATAAAGTTTTAAACTAATTTAGATAGAGCCTGGATCAGGATTTGATCTTTAACCATAAAATTAATATTCAATATAAAAAAGAATAATGTAACGACTGAATTGCCGCTGCCACTGGACAGCCCAGCCCTCCAAGTACAGACCTGAATAAACAGTCCTAATGGCAGATATATATATATATATATATATATATATATATATATATATATATATATATATATATATATATATATATATATATATATATATATATATATATATATATATATATATATATATATATATATATATATATATATATATATATATATATATATATATATATATATATATATATATATATATATATATACACACACACACACACACACACACACACACACACACACACACACACACACACACACACACACACACACACACACACACACACATATATATATATATATATATATATATATATATATATATATATATATATATATATATATATATATATATATATATATATATATATATATATATATATATATATATATATATATATATATATATATATATATATATATATATATATATATATATATATATATATATATATATATATATATATATATATATATATATATATATATATATATATATATATATATATATATATATATATATATATATATATATATATATATATATATATATATATATATATATATATATATATATATATATATATATATATATATATATATATATATATATATACACATATATAATAACGGCGGGTTCACACGTGTCAATTTGCGGCTGGAAATGCTAGCTGCTAGAGTTACCGTCTACATTTTGGTGCTCAGTGGGTGGTAACTAGCCGTAAAACAAGACCAACGTTTTTTTTTTTTTTTTTTTTCAAACCACTAGCGGCTTTGTTTACATTGTAACTTTATGGAATGTTTGAACATATGGTGTCCAGAGGCAGAAAGCAAGATGTTAGAGCTATAGTGAGAGACAAATAGCATGTCTAAGACCCGAAAAATGAGTTGTACAGCAAAACATGCCTAACTACATTCTATGAAATCGTTGCCACTCTCCTATAACTCTTTCCCTCTCTGCAGGGTGTGACGTCACGGAAGATTTGAACATGTGATGTCCAGAAGCAGAGAGGAAGATGTTAGAGCTAGTAAGAGACCCGAAAAATTATAGTAATACAGCAAAAACACCCATATGTAGAAGAACTACATTGGACAACATTGCTAGCTGCCACTCTCCAATGACTGTTTTCCTCTCTACAGGGTGTTATGGGAGGTGAGGATTAAATACTTGTGATAATTTGATTTGATCGCAATTATGCATAATATTTTGTTAAGATGAACACTTATAAAAGATGTAGACCAACCAGCCGATACTTCCCAGCTGCTATGAGTGAACGTATTCCGGCTAGCAGGGCTCTGTTGATACTTCTAGGTAGGGGCCAGCACAAAGTAAACAGTATTCTCTTTACCTTGAGCTAGCATTTCCAGAGGCATATTGACACGTGAATCCGTCATAAGGGAGATCCCGCAAACAAGTAATAATAATAATAATAATAATAATAATAATAATAATAATAATAATAATAATAATAATAATAATAATAATAATAATCTACACCATGAATGTCTTACCTTTTCTCTATGAGCATCTATCTTTTAAGCTTTTTATTTTTTTTCTTTTCTCGGCACCAGACAGAAAATGTACATATTCTTTTTTTTTACGCTGTCACTCCTCACTCGTCGACTCTTCCTTTGAATGCGGGTTCACACGTGTCAAATTCAATATGTGGCTGAAAATGCTAACAGCTACAAGTATGTAGACAGATCCCTGCGAATGCTGGGATCATACTACAGCTTTTTTTTTTTTCTTTTCTTTTACTATGACGCCCCCGACGGTCTTATAGGCCAGTTTTCTAGGATTGCATATGACTGCCATAATGATTAGGAACATTTCAATGCAAGAAGGACACGCAAAACGAAGGACGTATGACATCGGATCCTAGATCTACGATAACGTATTTCATCACAACGATTACGCACGACGTACTAAAGAGAATGGGAACAACCACTGGCAGAATTTCTTAATTTTCTTGGCCTACGATAACGCATACTACGTTAATGATGTCAGATGATGTCAAATGATGTCGAAATAGACGCTTTTAACAGAAGTGCGATGACGCCCTTATTCGTTTGACGACGCAAGGATAGGCCCAGAATGAGCCCCTGGAGGTATATATAGGGGTCCAAAGCGTTTTCCATGTCACATCACCCCACAGCATCGACATCTACACACCACGAGTCTCCCTAAAGTATGTCCCTGTCCTCGCTGACACGGAGCCGCATCTCGCCAGGGACATCTTGAGGATGGAGTTTACATACTCCATAGGGTTGATCATGATAATAGCACCGAAAACTCACTCTCTCTCTCTCTCTCTCTCTCTCTCTCTCTGGTGGTGTATATCTTCATCAACTGCGGGTTTATTTATTTCGAGTACGTTAACGAAAGCCTTTCCCAAGCGCCACCAACGCCGCCACTACCACTGCGCACACTCCTTAGAGAAATACGCGGTTTGGCAACTTACCGCAAACAGGTGTCCTCTCGTCCTGTTGCTGGTTCTGGTTCAGCTGCTGCTGCTCCTCCATTTGCTCCTGCTGGCCTTCTTGTGGCACAGGGTATACATCCACCTTCGTGGGGTGGATGCTCACTCCTGGTGTTGGAGGCGGTCCCTCCATACTCATGTCCATCGTCTTCAGGGGGTAAACCATCGTAAGAGCACGGTGTGAAATGAGGCTTTTTTTTTTTTTTTTTTTTAAGCTGGCGACAACGCACGAGCGATCACACTGGTCACGACGATTCTTGTGACAATGTTTTCGTGCGTTAGTGCCAAACGTATGTTCAAAGACGAGTCGTAACTCAGTATTTTAACGATTTTTTACTTGTTCGATGTCGAACGATGTCGTTAGCAGCACATATGACATCGTACCTCTCTAAAACGTCATCGTACGCTCGATGAAATGGTTTTGCTTGTCGTCGAATGCAGCGCTCGATTGTCGTAATGCTTCTACGATGTCGTGTGACAAAAAGAACATCTTACGACATCGTACGATATCGCCGCGTTAACGTACGACTTGTCTCACGACATCTTACGACAGGCCAAAAGCCGTTAAAATGACGTCATTGCTGCCGGCGACAGCCCTCCTACGACCGTCGGGGATGTCGTAGTCAAAAAAATCTATAGTGTGACCCCAGCATTATGCTGGGATCACACTACTACGTTAAAGCAGCGATATCGTACGATGTCGTAAGATCGCTAGAATCGTCGTGACCAGTGTGACAGCTCGTGCGTTGTCGTCAGCTTCAAGAAAAAACTAGCCCCAGTTTACCCACCGAAGACGATGGGACAGAGGAAGGGCATGATGGGTATGATGTCCCATCGTCGTCGCAAGATCTCTTTGGGACAGCCTTAGACATCGCAGGCCCATTGATGAGACATGAGTATGGAGGGGCCGCCTCCGACACCAGGAGTGAACATCCATCTTCGGACCCCCATGAAGGTGGACGTCCTTCGTTTTGCGTGTCCTTTTTGCACTGAAATACTCCCAACCGTTACGACAGTCGTATGCAGTCGCAGAAAACTGGCCTGTACGACCGTCTGGGGCGTCGTAGTTAAAAAAAAAAAAAAAAAAAAAAAAAGCTGTAGTGAGACTCCAACATATGATTGACCCCCTGTGTCACCTGAGTCGCCTGCCTGCCAGACGCACGGCTCATTTGCTCTCAGAGCGACACAGCGATCCAGGTCACGGTTCTCTCTCTCTCTCTCTCTCTCTCTCTCTCTCTCTCTCTCTCTCTCTCTCTCATAATAACCTATATATCTTTACTTTCAAGCATGCTTGTCGAATTGCAATATAAATTTATTTTTTACAACAAATAAAAAAGATGATTAGCTTACCTCCCCCTCCCCCTCCCTCTCTCTCTCTCTCTCTCTCTCTCTCTCTCTCTCTCTCTCTCTCTCTCTCTCTTTAGTAATAACAACTTATAAATATATATTTTTTTATGCAAGAGGGTAAGCTACCAAGGGCAATAAAAAAAGAAAAAAAAAACGCCCACTCGAAACGCAGCCCCCTAAAAGATCAGAAAGAGTTAGCCAAAAGCCTGGGACAAATATCTTGACACCTCTCTCTTAAAAGAAGTTAAGTCGTAAGAAGGTGTAAATACAAAAGCAGATAGGGAGTTCCAGAGTTTACCAGTGAAAGGTATGAATGATTGAGAATACTGGTTAACTCTTGTATTACAGGGTTGGACAGAATAGGGGTGAGAGGAAGAAGAAAGCCTTGTGCAGCAAGGCCGCAGGAGGAAGGTAGGCATGCAGTTTGCAAGATCAATAGAACAGTTAACATGAAAGTAGCATAAAAGATAGACAGGGAAGCAACATTTCGGCAGCGAGAAAGAGGCTGAAGACAGTCAGTCATAGGAGGGGAGTTAATGAGAAGAAAAGCTTTTGATTCCACCCTATGTAATAAGGCTGTATGAGTGGAACCCCGAAACATGAGAAGAGTATTCCATACAAAGACGGATAAGGCCTTTGTACAGAGTTAACAGTTGGAGGGTCGAGAAAAATTGGCGGAGACGCCGCAGAACGCCTATAACTTCATAGAAGCTGTTTTAGTAAGAGATGAGATGTGAGGTTTTCAGTTAAGGTTGAGTAAAGGACAGACTGAGGATATTCAGTGTAGAAGAGGGAGACAGCTGAATGTCATTGAAGAAGTGAGGATAGTTGTCTGGAATTGAGTTTTTGAGGCATTGAAAACTACTAGATTTTCTGCCCCAATCGGAAATCTTGGAAAGATCAGAAGTCACGCATTCTGTGGCGTCCCTGCATGATCTGTTGATTTCCTGAAGGGTTGGTCATCTCTGAAAGGACGTGGAAAGATGTAGAGTGGTATCATCAGCGTAGAAGTGGAGAGGGCAAGAAGTTTGGTTAAGAAGGTCATTTATGAATAATAGAAAGAGAGTGGGTGATAGGACAGAACCCTGAGGAACACCACTGTTAATAGATTTAGGAGTAGAACAGTGGCCGTCTACCATGGCTGCAACAGAATGGTCGGAAAGGAAACTTGAGATAAAGTTGCAAAGAGAAGGATAGAAACCGTAGGAGCAGTTTTGAAATCAAAACTTTGTGCCAGACTCTATCAAAAGCTTTTGATATGTCTAACGCGACAGCAAAAGTTTCACCGAAATCTCTAAAAGAGGATGACCAAGACTCAGTAAGGAAAGCCAGAAGATCACCAGTAGAGCGACCTTGACGCAAGCCATACTGGCGATCAGATAGAAGATTGTGAAGTGACAGATGTTTAAGAATCTTCCTATTGAGGATAGATTCAAAAACTTTAGACAAGCAAGAGATTAAAGCTATAGGACGGTAGTTTGAGGGATTAGAACGGTCACCCTTTTTAGGAACAGGCTGAATGTAGGCAAAC
>NC_059271.1:5717500-5725000 GCF_017591435.1 Portunus trituberculatus | reverse complement strand
GCTCTATCGTAGCAGTAGCACCACATGTTTGTAGGTGAAGGAAACGTTCTGTCTGGAGAACATGACAAAACCACAGAGCAAGATTCAAACACTTAAACAAAACCTAAAATCAAGTAAGCATAGGAAATTATACCCTATTCTTACGGTTCCCCCTCCCTCTGTTCTACCACTATTTGATGGATAGTATTGCAAGTCCTCAACAAAACTAAACCATTCCACAAAAATTTAATTAATACTTTTTTTTTATTATTATCATTTTAAGTAAGTAGTTTACTACTGCAGATATAACGAAAGCCTTAAGAACGCTAACTTGAGTGAGACTTATTACGTTGCCTATTTTCTATTCACAGTTGTTTAGATTACATAAATCTAAAGTACTGAACTTCACAAATATAGTAAGTGTTAAATGTGAGTGAAATCTGTATATCTTATTAATAGCTATTTGACTGATGCAAAATCTTAATTAAATAGTTACTACTTGGAACACATTCTTCATATTGACGAGTGTAGCCACACTGTGTAGCATGCAGCAAGACATCTAGCAGTGCATCATTAGAAAACTCCTCAAATCAAGTACTATAGCACATTCTTGAGATTTTTTCTGCTTATCAAAAACAAATTAGTAGTGTAAATTTTAATTCTTATTAATTACTCACCTTTTTATCCCACTAATAAGTTGTATTGTTGTAATTTTTTATTTTTTCAATGATGACATTTTCAACCTCTTATATTTTTGAGGAAACAAAAAGATGATGCACAAGGTGAATAAATAATTTTATCAGCTAGTAATTGTCATAATGTCTCAAATTCTGCAAGGCATTCTCAACTTTTTCCTTTACATCATATTCTAGAAATACATACACAGCCACAATTAGATAGGTACCATTTGCAGTGTTGAATTAACACAGACTAGGGTACCTGAGATACTAACACAATGCACAGATCAACTTCCTATTTGCCAGAACCAGAACTACATCTGGCCTGTCAGTACCAAATATACAGTCAATCAATTTCCATCAGTAGTAGACTCAGTTACAGCAATCAGATGCAACATCACTCCAAAGTAAGTAGTAAATGGTAGGTTCTGTACTTTCTTCTTTGTCATGGAAGAATTAAAATAGTTACTATAACATGATTTGACCACTGAAATCAATTTTCCTTTCACATATAGTATGTACATATACAATGCCTATATGTGGTTAGTGTGTTCATGACCACATCAGATCTTTATTAGAAACACGAAAGCAAAGTTTTCAAGAATGCATTTGGTGGCACTATACTTGATGTGGGGCTGCGCTTTGCCAGGACAGGTGATTAATACTATTATAATGCTTTTGCCACTTAATCAGTTTTTGTATATGTGAAGATATTTCAATAGTCTATCAGCTAGCCTTGCCCTATGCTAACTTTTGTAAATGTTAATAAGAAAAAAGATATCAAAGTACAGTATTAGCTCTTTGGAAATATTGAAGAAACAAATACTTAAATAAATGACATGCATCATTGCAGACCTTGCCATGTCAATAGCCAGCCAGCCATATGAAAAACTTTATGATGTTTATACCTTTTTCAAGGATTAATAATTTGATGTTTTTCCTTAAAAATCAGCTTGGGGGAAGACTAATAATGTGATTAAAAGTAACTCCAGATCCAAGAAATTCAGACGAGTAGTGAAAACACTAAGAGTGCACCAGTCAGTAGCTGCCCTGCTGAGAAGAGGCAGGGAGCAACTTCCACAATGGCAACTTTAGTTTTAGAAATATTAATATTTTGTCTTTAATAGTTTTAAGCATATTCCCTTGTATTCAATTTACTCAAATTCTGCCAGACAATGAATAAAGAAACTAAAGGATGGAAAGGAGGTACACTATCACAATCAACCAATAACAATGAAACAGGGCCATTATTGAGCAAAGCAATTAATTTAGGTGGCATGGGTAAGGAGGCCATTGTATCCCACTCCTGTTGCTCTTTTCCATACTGGGGCAGAGAGAGAGAGAGAGAGAGAGAGAGAGAGAGAGTGGATACAGTAGAAATGTTGCTATTGAAAATTATATGAATTGCAGTAAGAAAAAAATTATGTATAAAAGAACAATATATGATATTAAAGAGAATAGTATCCATATATGTATATATTTCATAATATGACAAAAATGTATTCAAGATGAGTTACTTGCCTCCTGGGTGGCTGTGCTCACAACTCCTGCTGTGTTGCCACCTTAGGACATAACAACACAGTCACTGGATGATGTGTCCATCTGCTGATTGGCAGATACATTTATCTAGTTCTAAAATGTACTGCTAACCGACACAATGTTTCTGTGGAAAATCTTACCAATATGTAAGACAGACTAACTTGTACAGTGTAACTCTTCATGTATCTTACAAAGTAAGGTATTTTAATTGGAATATTCAGTTTGTTGCATGTCTTTTTTGTTGTCAAAATTATTGAAGGAGTCTGTGATACTATGTATGGATACAGATAGGTTGATGATATGAGATGAGACTTTCAATCCATTAATTCTACTCTTTGGTAACCTTCATGATATATATATTTACTTTCTATCCACTGTTAGGAGTTATATACTTCATGTAATTTGACCAATGAGTAATAATGGTGGTTTAAAAAAGAAAAATAAATTGGCTCTCAAACAATAGATCCCAAGCCAGGTGGCACCAAAATGGCCTTGCATGTTTCATATTGTAACTGTAGCCCATGTTTACATAGGAGAGAACAGGTCTGAGGTAGTAACCAAGGAATGAATTGTGACCCGGCAATCCTGGAGTGGAAGACCTATCTGTGTGTGTGTGTGTGTGTGTGTGTGTGTAATTCACCTCGGTCACCTGCTGGTCACCAAGCCAGTCTTCCCCATTACAGAGTGAGCTCAGAACTCATAGACCGATCTTCGGGTAGGACTGAGACCACATCAACATACAACACACACCGGGAAAGCGAGGCCACAACCCCTCGAGTTACATCCCGTACCTATTTACTGCTAGGTGAACAGGGGCCACACATTTAGAGGCTTGCCCATTTGCCTCGCCGCTTACCGGGACTCGATCCCGGCCCTCTCGATTGTGAGTCGAGCGTTCTAACCACTACACTACGCAGTGTGTGTGTGTCTTCTTCAAGACAACTAAAATATCTAGAAATTGAGAATAAGCCTGAAGTATTAATGTAATTTTTGTGTGTATTTCTTTCCTTGAAACAGGTTTTTACAAGTGCTTCTGAATTGTGTGCACAATTACTAGATGTTTGATATGAGTAGAAGAGAAATAGGATAAAGGTCTTTTTTCATTCAAATTGTAGATGCAACAGGAGCTGCTCCATCATGTATGGTCTACTAAACTGCTTTTCTCTCCACCTTATCTTAACTACATTATCATGAGCACCTGTATGCTTTGAATAAATATATCTTGTGACTTCCTTCCTTAAGAAAATAGAAATAAAAAACCTGCAATATTTTTTGCTAATAAATTATTTCATATAATCCATAAGCATTCCACATTTAATTAGTGAAAACACAAGAGCAAATAAGGTAAATATGTACAGTACAGGGGTGGTCAGCTTAGTGGTGGTCTAGAAGACCATCTCACACACCAAACCAAACTTCACCTGATCAGGTGGAGGCAAGCAGTAACTAACAACATATTTATTTCATGACATCACAAACAAATATGAAGTGATCAACGGATATTAAGGATCCCACACAGGAAATCAAATAAATTCTACTACCAGGATGTGTACATTCAATGACAATACATCTTAATGTAAAGATTTTGAGGAGTCTAGTGAGGTGGTGATATTGGGGGAGGAGGTGATGATGTTGGGGAAAAGGTGGTGATGTTGAGGGAGGTGGTGGTGGTGATGGTGGTGGTAATTATATACATTACATTGTCGTTGGTTTTCCCTATATTCCCAGGTGAGGAAAATAAATTTGTTTCTAATCCTACAGGTGACAGCACTTTAACAGTTGCATCTAGCACCAAAATTAGGTATCTAAGAAAGTAATTTAAGGCAAGCTGTTCCATAAAGTTCATTCTTTACAGGAATCTCATAAAATCTGAACGAACTGCTGTTTTGTGCCTCAGATAGTCCTAAATCTTTTATCTTGAGTAATTTTCACAACTGAATGATGCTCAAATGTACTTATCCATATGATGCCATAAATCATATAACAAGGAAATGTATTGATTTTTAATAGGGAAGCATAACATTTGGGGGAACATCCTAACAGTGTTTTCTATATTTTCAGTGACTGGGATGATGTAACAATGGACATCAGGAGACTACAGTGAATGCCCACAATCCAGCACACTTAGAGATAATGTGCTGAAGATGTAACCAATGCACACTATGTTTAACATCAGAAAAATAAATTAATAATGCATAAACTTTTGTCCATGGAGGCAGTCATGCATAACACAGCCTGACAAGCCCAGAGTGAGGAATTGCACACTTGGGCATCATGACTCCCGTGTCAAGTTTTATTGGATTTTACTTGGAGGGTAGAAAAGTAAACCTCCAAGTAACATGGCAACTGGGATGGAAAATTAATTTCCACGAGCAATTAGTACATAACATCTTATTCTTCTAGATATTTCCCTACATCAAAGGAAACATTAGAACACTGAATATGAATAGAGCTATGGGCTAAGGCTAAGCTTGTCCCACTTTTAGGTGTTCTTCTTAGCCATGGAATGGAAGGCCCAGTTTACAGATGTCTTCCAGGCATTGGCCAACGCCTCGTCAAACTTGGAGCGGAAATGGTCTCTAGCTTCGTCCTCTGACAAATCAAGTTTCTGAAAAAAATAATAGTGAAACAGAGGACCATTTCAAAGAAAATGGTATAATTCACTAAGGATAATAGATATATGGTTTGGCAAGCTTAAGTGAGACCATCTTGAACTTGGATAGCTATCAATGCAATAATTATTTAGCTATTTATTCATTTATTTAATATAATTTATTTTATTTATCTTACTTTTTCTTTTTACATTTGGCTTCTCTAGTTTATCAGGGATAAAACAGTGCTTTCTAACAAAGGACTTTGGCTAACAGCTCCCAAAGGCCAACATCAAAGTGCATGGCCTTTTCTAGCCTTGGACAGCTTTGCTTGAGAATCCCTCACCCTCCAGGGCATGCACCATCTCTCTGTACCATGGCAGCACTGTATCTGTGTATTCATATACCAAGCTAAAAAAAACTAAAAAAGTTAGCAAAGACAAGACAGTACATCTTACCTCACAATAAAAGTAAAAATATTGAGAAGCAAGTTCAAGATGATTTCACCCAAATAAAGAGATTCTGAAACTTATGAAGAAAATATTGCAGTTACTTACCAGAGTTTCCTTTAGATAATTAAGATCCTTTTCACTCTGTAATTCAGGAAGCCCAGTGGAGATCATCATGGCAAAGAGTGAGATGATGAAGGACCCATACTTCCTCAGAATTAGGAATGCCTGCAAGATACGGTACATAAAGTGAATTGTAGTTTTATTTACAATTGATCATTTTTATCTAAATTATATTACTGAGCCTACATTATTATTCATCAAGCTGGTCTCCTAAATCTGACCAAAATCATAACTAATAGTAAACGAATGAGTACATCAGCTGCAACATTACATACATCCATTAGTTATGAACCTAAAACCACATGTTACTTCATACCAGGAAGTAATCCTTCAGTTACTGTCCTTAACAATATTAATAATAAAGCTACATATGAGGGAGGGCCTCAGAACAATAGGGGTTCAAGCACCACCTCCCTGATTTTTCAGGTATTCATATCTGTGGAATTGGCAACTTTTCCTCTGTCTGGCTATGTTGTTTGTCACACTTTTCTGACTCAATGAAGTTGAAAGTCTTGTAAAAGCCGATGAACTCACGACCTATCAAATAGGGAAGCATGTGCTGTGTTTAGTGGTTGAGCCCAGTGTCGTATCGTTTCAGGACCAGACAAGCTCAAGGTTAGTAGGATTCAGCCAACCAATGATACCATACAACACAGCCCATAGCCATCTCTTGTCGGACCAGTGTTTTAAGAAATGCGTCACCCAGGGCCAATCACTGCTTTACTATGTACACAAGGATCTCCTGCCCTTTACTCATACCAAATCCCAGTACTTCTGGGATATCCTGGCACAGCAGGATGCTCTGCAGCATAAGGGAGGACAGGGGGTAGGTGACAGTGACTACAAAGGGGATGAAGTCGAGAACCTGATGGAGTACGATGAAGAACAGTAACTTAACCATCCCCTCCCCCCAACCTTCAACTTCTTTAGAGGACATACAGTAACATTAAGAGTGAATACAGATTGTCATTGCACAGGCTTTTCCTTTGAATAACAAGTACCATCTGTTAATCCTTTGTTTTATCATCATTACTAAGTTATCTTCTTAATATGACTTCCTCTAACATCCTATTAATCATCCTTCAATTTGTTGCTTTCTTTTAAGTAACTATTGTGCTGTAGTATGTACTAATACTTGTATTCTCTTCTATTTTTCAATACAGGCAACCCGCGCTTAACGAAGGGGTTACATTCCTAAAAAACACTTCATTAAGTGAAACTTCGTTGAGTGAACCGATTATAACAAGTTTAACCTGTGACTTAAACTTCCATTGAGAGAGTAAACAAAGCGAGAGTGCATCATAGTACATTGAAAGGTTTAATGAAAGTAAAAATTATGAAGTTAAACATTTAGGCAGTTTAATTTAAGTCATTATAATGTACACTAATGTATGTATGTACGTAACTTTATAATGTTGATGATCTTAAATTTATGAAGGGAGGGAGAGTGAAATGGGAAAGACACTAACCGGCAACCTGTGGAATGTAAACAAAGGGCGTATTATTGTATCACATACAAAACTTATGTACCACATTTCCACAGGGCTTTCCATTTTATCCATTGTAGAGTCACGAGTTCAGGTGGTTCTTTTAGCTTGCAAGGAAGATACGGTCTCATCAGCCTTCTTAATAGAGTCTGCTGACTTGAAAATAGTAGAGACAGTAAATGGAGGCTTGCTATAGTTTTCTGGCCTCTCTCGTGTCTGTAAATAATATCCAGCTTCACTTCGAGAGTAAGAGACTTCCTGGTCTTCTTAGGAACGCTAGACCACATTGCAGGGCGTTTTGGTGGTAAGTTGAGCGAGGGAAGACGAGCTGTTGCTGATGCTGTTAATGTTTTCAACAGGGAAGTGAGTGGTGCGCGTGTTGTCCACGAGAGGCTTGATCTTAATCTTGATCTTGATTCCACAGGTGTCACAGGATTTCTCCTGAGGCAGGCCTTAGTATCGGCAGCTCCTGGTGTATTTAAAACCCTGTCAGCTTATGTGATACGGCGGGCTTTCAAACTTGGAAAAAATTACACGGATAAAACTTCGTTAAAGCGAGTTTGGTGTTCTTAAATAAGCAGATGGTAGTAAAATGAAACCTTCGTTGTAGCGAAATTTCGTTGTGTGAACCTTCATTAAGCGGGGATTGGTTGCC